>NC_090385.1:96699540-96999540 GCF_036365525.1 Heterodontus francisci
GGAGAGAGCGGGGGAGAGAGCGGGGGAGAGAGCGGGGGAGAGAGCGGGGGGAGAGCGGGGGGAGAGCGGGGGGAGAGCGGGGGGAGAGCGGGGGGAGAGCAGGGGGGGGGGGGAGAGCAGGGGGGGGGGGGAGAGCAGGGGGGGGGGGAGAGCAGGGGGGGGGGGGAGAGCAGGGGGGGGGGGAGAGCAGGGGGGGGGGAGAGCAGGGGGGGGGGAGAGCAGGGAGGGGGGAGAGTGGGAGGGGGGAGAGTGGGAGGGGGGAGAGTGGGAGGGGGGAGAGTGGGAGGGGGGAGAGTGGGAGGGGGGAGAGTGGGAGGGGGGAGCAGGGGGAAGGGGATAGCGGGGCAGGAGGAAGAGGGGAAGGTGTTGGGGGGGGAGAAGGTGTTGGGGGGGGGAGAAGGTGTTGTGGGGGGGGAGGGAGAAGGTGTTGGGGGGGGGAGGGAGAAGGTGTTGGGGGGGGGGAGGGAGAAGGTGTTGGGGGGGGGGAGGGAGAAGGTGTTGGGGGGGGGGAGGGAGAAGGTGTTGGTGGGGGGGAGGGAGAAGGTGTTGGGGGGGGGGAGGGAGAAGGTGTTGGGGGGGGGGGGAGAAGGTGTTGGGGGGGGGGGGAGAAGGTGTTGGGGGGGGGGGGGAGAAGGTGTTGGGGGGGGGGAGGGAGAAGGTGTTGGGGGGGGGGGAGGGAGAAGGTGTTGGGGGGGGAGGGAGAAGGTGTTGGGGGGGGGGAGGGAGAAGGTGTTGGGGGGGGGAGGGAGAAGGTGTTGGGGGGGGGGAGGGAGAAGGTGTTGGGGGGGGGGGAGGGAGAAGGTGTTGGGGGGGGGGGGAGGGAGAAGGTGTTGGGGGGGGGGGAGGGAGAAGGTGTTGGGGGGGGGGAGGGAGAAGGTGTTGGGGGGGAGGGAGAAGGTGTTGGGGGGGGGAGGGAGAAGGTGTTGGGGGGGGGGAGGGAGAAGGTGTTGGGGGGGGAGGGAGAAGGTGTTGGGGGGGGGAGGGAGAAGGTGTTGGGGGGGGAGGGAGAAGGTGTTGGGGGGGGGGAGGGAGAAGGTGTTGGTGGGGGGGGAGGGAGAAGGTGTTGGGGGGGGGGAGGGAGAAGGTGTTGGGGGGGGGGGGGAGGGAGAAGGTGTTGGGGGGGGGGAGGGAGAAGGTGTTGGGGGGGGGAGGGAGAAGGTGTTGGGGGGAGGAGGGAGAAGGTGTTGGGGGGGGGAGGGAGAAGGTGTTGGGGGGAGGAGGGAGAAGGTGTTGGGGGGGGGAGGGAGAAGGTGTTGGGGGGGGGGAGGGAGAAGGTGTTGGGGGGGGGAGGGAGAAGGTGTTGGGGGGGGGGTAGGGAGAAGGTGTTGGGGGGGGGAGAAGGTGTTGGGGGGGGGGGAAGGTGTTGGGGGGGGGAAGGTGTTGGGGGGGGGGAAGGTGTTGGGGGGGGGAAGGTGTTGGGGGGGGGAAGGTGTTGGGGGGGGGAAGGTGTTGGGGGGGGGAAGGTGTTGGGGGGGGAAGGTGTTGGGGGGGGGGGGAAGGTGTTGGGGGGGGGGGGAAGGTGTTGGGGGGGGGGGGGGGGAAGGTGTTGGGGGGGGGGGGGAAGGTGTTGGGGGGGGGGAAGGTGTTGGGGGGGGGGAAGGTGTTGGGGGGGGGGAAGGTGTTGGGGGGGGGGAAGGTGTTGGGGGGGGGGGAAGGTGTTGGGGGGGGGGAAGGTGTTGGGGGGGGGGGGGGAAGGTGTTGGGGGGGGGGGAAGGTGTTGGGGGGGGGGGAAGGTGTTGGGGGGGGGGGGAAGGTGTTGGGGGGGGGGAAGGTGTTGGGGGGGGGGGGAAGGTGTTGGGGGGGGGAAGGTGTTGTGGGGGGAAGGTGTTGTGGGGGGGAGGTGTTGTGGGGGGGAAGATGAGGGGAGGGGGAGTGTGAGTGAGGTTGGGAGGAGGGAATGAAGAGAGGCTGGGAGGGAAGGGGAAGAGGAGGGAGCTTTGGGGGAGGGAGGTTGAGGAAGGGCAGTTCGGGGGGAGGAGGGCAGGGAGGGGAGGGGGAGGGAAGTTGGGGGATGGGGAGGTGGTCAGAGGTGGTGAGGACAGGGGTAAGGTGGTTGTGGGAGGGGGCAGAGGAAGGGAGGGGGGGCGAGGTTGGGGGGAGGAAGGTTGGGGGAGTGGGGCGTGTTGACCAGATTCCTCCTATTGAAGAGTGACGGGCTCAGGCTGCTCACGGGATTGGGTGAAACCCAGGACCCAGGAAAGCACTGAGGGACAAGGTTGGGGGAGTGGGGCGTGTTGACCAGATTCCTCCTATTGAAGAGTGACGGGCTCAGGCTGCTCACGGGATTGGGTGAAACCCAGGACCCAGGAAAGCACTGAGGGACGGCCCGCATTCATTTCACTCGAACTCCCCCACCAAATGCCCCTCCCTGCTGCTCCATTCCGTCGGTCATATTTCTATCTCTCTGATGCCTTCTTTCATCTCTATATTCTTTGGGTTCTGTTTTTGTTGCTCATCTTCCACTTCTTTGGGCAGTTTCCAAAATGAAATAATTCACTGGTAAGGTTTCCTCCAACACTGCTTGCCCCTGATGCAATCTCAATCCCTTCCTTTGTGGATATTCAGTCCAGAGCTTTGGCAGCCATTAAGGCTTTGGGATTCCTTTCCTGGTTGGTGGGGTAATATTGAGCAGGAACTCCCCCAAGAGTTACAGGCCAAGTAGATATGAACTGGACAGCCATAGTTCAGTGACAGCATTCTTGTCTGTCAACCAAACAGTCATGGTTTCAAATCCCACTCTAGAGACTTGAGCACAAAATCGAGGCTGACACTCCAGGAGCAGGGGAATGCTGCACTGTCAGAGGTGCTGTCTTTCAGATAAGATATTAAACTGAGGCAGCCCTGTTTGCCCTTTCAGGTGGATGTCACAGATCCCACGACTACAGCAGGTGGTATCTCCCCAGTGTCCTGATGAATATTTATTCCCTCCACCAACATAATTTCAAACAGATTATCTGGTCATTATCATATGCCTGTTTGTGTAAGTTTGCTATGTTTTCTACGTTACAACAGTAACTATGCTTCATTGGTTGTACAGCAATTTGGGGCATCCTAAATCCATGTCAGGCTTTATATAAATACAAATCTCTCTTCATTTTGCACCAAAGATACAATATTTTAATTAGCATCCGGCAGTTAAGACCTCCACTGATGTGCAGATCTGGCAATTTCTACACAAAGACATTTCTGAATTGCTGATGATCAAATTCAGAGGTGATGTTGCCTGCTCACTAAGGAGCAGAATATCAACCTTCAACATTAGATCCCCATAGCATCACTTTTTTTTTTGAAGTGGGACGCAATATCTTCTGTGAAAATTCAAACTTCATGGCACATTATTGACGGGTCTCCAGCTGATGCAGCTCCTGGTTCTCCTGCTCTCGTAACTCCTCGCACAGCTTAATTTTGTTAGCTTCCTTGGTGTACGCCCAGTTGGCCGACAGACAGAGTAGAAAGTTTATCTAGAAAGAGAGGTGTGGAGATGGAGGAGAACGGACACACGGAAGCCTCCCACAGGCAGACACAAAGAGAGAAAGACTGAGATACACCCCAAACACCCACCCACCCTCCCGCGCCCCAAACACACTCAGGACCAGCTACGCTATCCAATCAAACATTCCAAGGGCAGGGGTTAGATAAAGCGTAAAACTCGCTCTCTATGGTTCCCCCAGTAAACTAGATGTCACTCTCGAGAGATCAGACTCTCCCATTTCTTCTCCTCCAGATGAATGTGCCTAGCCCCCAAGCTGCAGTGCTGGTGAATAGTGGATGAGGCCCATTGAGTGCTGGCACTATGAATATCATCACCAGAATAGGAAGAGGAATCCACATCATCCTGATCAGCTCACAGACTCCAGCATTTTTATTTTCACAACTCGTGAAAATAGACATGAAGCAGGTGTAAGCAGAGAACACACAATATCACAGAAAAACAAAATACAAACTACTTGTAAAAGGTTGTGTTTAAGAACAAAATTTCAAGCCCTGAGATTCTACAGACACAATATTTCTCTGCATCCAACATGGGTTAGAATACATAAGCTTATTTAATACTAAAATAGTTAGTAATCTTCCCTTGTGTTATATTTAAACTCTTTACGTTACATTAGAGTTTTTTCAGTTTACGTGGTGGTTACACAATGATCTCGGGGTCCGCGTAGGGTGAGGAGCAGCTGTTACTGAGCACTTGCTGAGTGAGAGGAACCACAGAACAATTGGTGAATTCTCCCGGAGTGAAGTTGGGCAATAGAGGCGGCGGAGAGAGCCAGAGCGGGGTGGATGCAGTCTGTGCTTTAAGTTAGAATTTTGTGCAGCAGTCACTCCGACTCATAAACTTCAGAACAGCATAGTTATAGGTGGAGGACATCATGTAGGTGAGCTGAGAACGTGAGGGGAGGGGAGGTGGAAGAGAGGGGAAGGAGGAGAGGGGAAGAAAAAGAGGTGAAGAAAAAACACATTAAAGTTTGTATCGTCAACGAAAGCCAAACGTGAATGATACAAAAAACTATCAGCCACATAAACCATTCACCAATAGTGCACCCCCCTCTAACTCAGAACAAATGAGCAGTTCTGCTGTGGAGCTCTGAGCCCAGGCCAATATGCCTGTGTATATATGTGCCTATTGGAGCATTGTTTGCTCTATCCTTTTCTGCTGTGGTAACTAAAAGCCTCTGTTTTATACTAGCAATTGTCCTTTTCAGTAAAACTCACTCACTGTCCCCCATAGACCTTCATCTTTACTTACCAAAGCAATGACTGTGGCTGCAGCTCCCGCAAATGTTGCGATGAACAAATGGTAGGTCAGCTCGAACTGTATGCAAAACACAGAATTACAGGTCAAAGGAATTCAATGTTAAACACACCATCAACTGAATGAAAGGGTCACGGTGCAGGTCAGCCAACTGTCTAAAGTTTTCTCCTTGCATCCATTTAGGATCTTCTGGTATTACTACGTGATTTTTTTTTCTATTCCTCAAAATGTGAATTCTTAGGAATCCAGAGGCATTAGTGATTTTCCAGCACCTTATCTCATTGGAAATGGATGACTTGTGAGGGTATTGAATAGCATGAGGTCATTTAACAACGATAGGCAAAATACAGAGCAAAGCTCCCTCTACACTGTCCCCAAACACTCCCAGGGCAGGTACAGCACGGGTTAGATACTTTTTCTGCCGCGTCCTCCACGAGGACCAATTGGGAGAAATGTTCCGGTCTCCTGGTGGGTCAGTGGCAGGTGGACTCCCTGCCAGAGGAGGTGACACCTTTTGTGTGGAGCACCTCGCACCTCCTCTATGTGGGAGTCCACCTTAGCCCCGCTGAGGGAGCCTGGCCGGCAAACTGGCAGGAGTTGGAGGCGAAAGTCACCGCTCGGCTGGGGCGCTGGTCAGTACTGCTCAAAGTGCTTTCCTACAGGGGCCGAGCGCTGGTCATAAACCAACTGGTGGCCTCGATGCTGTGGTACCGGTTGGTCACTTTGGCCCCCTGCATTTGCCACCAAGATCCAGAAGAAACTCGTCGATTTCTTCTGGGGCAAGAGGAAACACTGGGACACTGGTCCTGAGTCTCCCGATCGAGGAGGGCGGCCAGTCGCCGGTGTGTGTCCGCATCCAGACTGAGACTCTCGACCTTCGGACCCTGCAGAGATACCTGTACGTCGAGCGTCCTCCTAGATGGTGTGCGCTGGCGACGTATTTTTTCCGCCAGTGTCACTGCCTTCAAGACGACACGCAGCTCCCGGCAGAGCTCGGGAGTGCAGAGCGCTCCCGGCCGAGCTGACTCCCACTTGGCCAGAACTGCTCATCGGACCCAGGCCCCGAAACCCTCCTCGGGAGCCGGTCCCGCACAACCCGAGCCGCCTCTCGGAAATGCCCCCCGTGTCATTCCAATCGGCGTGGAGGGGTTTCCTGTACAGGCAACTCCTGCAAACGCTCCACTTCCTCGCCCTGGTCAGCCGGCCGGACACGCCCTGGCGGTCTGCGTTGCCATCTGGTGGCAAGGGGAAACCCCGATGGAGGTCTCTCTACGCGGGAGTCCTCCCCCTTTACATCGGGGACCTGGGATGGAGGGTGTTGCACAGAGCAGTCCCATGCAATAGACTTTTAAGTAGGTTCACGGACTCCCAGGCTGCCTGTACTTTCTGCGGCCTGGATGAGTCAGTGTTCCACGTATATACGGAATGTGCGAGGTTGCAGCCCCTCTTTGAGTATTTGAAGGGGCTGCTCAAGCTTTGGCTGCACTTCAGCCCCAGGCGCCTGATCTTTGGGCACCCGGAGCGGAGGGGCGTGGGCCGGGAGGAGGATCGCCTCGTCGGTCTGCTCCTGGGTCTGGCCAAGGTGGCAATTCACAGATCCAGGCTGCAGGCCATCCTCCCTGATTGCCTGCCCCTCTGCCGGGGTTATGTTCCCGCCCCGGTGTCCCTGGAGAAGGAGCATGCATTGTCCACCGGTACGCTTGAGGCCTTCCACGACCGGTGGACACCGCAGGGACTGGAGTGCATCGTCGACGCCGAGAATGGCATTTTAATTTGAGTTTTTGGTTTATTTATCTGTTTTAATAAAGTTATTTTAAAAATATTTTTAAAAACGTGGTTAGATACAGAGTAAAGCTCCCTCTACACTGTCCCCATCAAACACTCCCATGACTGGTACAGTATGGTTTAGATATAGAGTAAAGCTCCCTCTACATTGTCCCCATCAAACACTGTCCCCATCAAACACTCCCAGGACAGGTACAGCACGGGGTCGATACAGAGTAAAGATGACCCACTCATGCACCAGCAAGACATTCACATTGCCTTTGAGTTATGAGCCATTTTGAGGAGTGGACTCAAACTAAAGGCCAAAATGAGAGTGAGTTAGTGGAAAGGTTTGGATCCTCTGCTGTTAGCTTGTGGTGCCAGCTTGCTGGGTGAATGAGTGAAGCTGCGAGATGATGTGGACTGATCGTTTTAGAATCCCCACTTACCTCCGAAGCATTGCAAACAGTGGTTAAATTCAGGCCGCAGATCTTCCCTGGATTGGCTTTCCAAGGCAGAATCCCTGAAACAGGAGGTCGAGGAAAATGGGATGAGCACCAGCAAAAATACATTATATATGAGTTAATAATGATTTTCGGTAACGATACAAGCTGATTGTTAAATTTCTTTCACATGGCTGTAGCACAAACCAGTTTACCAGCAGAACTGACGGGCCAAATGGCCTCCTGCGGTTCCGTAAATGACTCAATGACTCAAACCCAACTGGACTCATCAGCCAGAAAGTTACATGAAGATAGAAACTGGAGGAAAAAGTTCAACCCCTTAAGCCTATTCAATAAAATCATGGATGATCTATTCCTCAATTCCATTTATCCACTTTTGCTCCATTTCCCTTGAAATCCTTATCCAAATATCTATCTTGAAAATTTCAATTGATCCCCAGCATGCAAAGTCTTTTGGGGGAAGCATGTTCCATACGAACATAACAAATAGGAGCTGCAGTGGGCCATACACTCTTTTGGACCTGCTGCACCATTTAACAAGACCATGGTTGATCTTTGACCCCACACCCCACTTGACTTTCCTGCCCTATTGCCATATCCCTCGTTTCCCGAGGAGCCCAAAAATCTATTAATCCCTGCATGGCTTCCAGGCCCATAGAGACGGGCTCGCCCCTGACTTTCTAGCTAGTGGGCAGGGCCACTGCCTCACTCTAATTTGCCTCTCCTTATCCATTCTGCCAACATACATCACCTCATGCTTCTCTGTATTAAATTCTATCTCACTTCCTGCCCATTCTGCTAGCCTATCTCCTGTTGCAGTCCATTGGTACCATCCTCATTATCTGCCACACCTCCAAGTTTCATATGTGGGAGAGAAAAAAACCAGAATAATTTTAATGAGTGTATTTAACTTTTACAAATGGCCCAAATCCGTACCATACTGCCTGGCATCCACACAGATATCATCGAAGCCTGTGCCGTTATCTGTCACATATTTGACCATCTGGCATGTGGACCACATGGTGTAGTAAATATAGACTGGCAACGCGGAGAAGGCAAAGACTCCCATCCAGGTCACACCCAGGGCATAGGTCAGAACGATGAACTGTAAGAGGAGGAGAGGTAAGTGGAAAATGCAACCAAAATCTGCCCTACACGTCACATGTACAGAGAGAGAAACATAGTGGAAAATCCTCAAACCAACCGGGAAATCTCTCAATCACCCAATGGTGCAGAATGGAAATGGACAATCAGTACTCAATTAGACATTTAACTGGCATGATGATCTAAATGGGCCAGAATCTATTTTAACTAGGTCAACTATTAGATGTAATTTTCACCCCTACAGGACTCACTGTCACACACGAGCATGAAGTCAGTTTATAATCTATTCCAAAGGGTTCAGACCCAACTTTGCAGTTCATATTACACAAGAGGCTTTATCAAGGAAGCTTTTGAAACAGCATTCCACAGAGCACATGGGACAAAGGATCCATCAGAGAGATTATATATAGGAACACACAAAGTGACTTCTACCATCTTGTTGTCACATGGTAAAGGAATCGTTGAATAATCCTAGCAATCAGCATGTCTACAACAGACAGGAGGTGAGGAAAACCCCAGTGATGGAGAGCTTGGGGAACCATAGGTCCTAAGTCACCTATTTCTCCCAAGAACACTACGCTTACCACTTCTCATGTCTCAAATTATTCATATACTGTATCCAAAATGTTATTTTTGGAGAGAAATCCAATTTACATTTGAATGAATCAATGAATCATTTTCACCGTCTGCCTCGATTGACCACTCGCTCATTGAAATATTGTTTCCACAGATTAGTTTTCAATTTACCCCCTCTAAACATAGGCCCTGTCCTCTGGTTCGACTGTTCTGGACAATGTGTCTACATTCTCTCCTTCCTTTAGAATCCTAAACACAGCAAATTATATCATCCCTCAACCATCTCTTCTCCAGTGTGAAGATGTCTGTAAAAGGGCCATTTCTAATCACTTTTAGAATTTATGACTGGATCTGATGGGAGGAAGCTTTGGATTCAGACTATGGACTGCAGTCGCTTCAGCCAGGCAGAAACATTCATGGGGCATGCAGATAGTCAGAGGATGAAATAGCCCGAGCTGGGCTCAGATCAGAATTACCCCACACAGAGAAGATTTAACTTTAACACAATGCCTCAGCTTCAACCAAAGTTTCAGTCATTAGTGGGAGCAGTGATTCAACCTGCCAAACCAGCTCCTAGGGTGCATTCTTGGTCTATACTAATGCTGATCTCAGCTGGGTCATTGCATTGTCGCAGTTCCTGATCACCCTCACTGGCTGTTATTTTTAAAAAAAAACAAGGTGTCATCCCAAATGGACAATGGCAAAAACCATATGATATGATGTGCTAGCTTTCCAAAAGGCCTCTGATAAAGTTCATGAAAGGCAGCTAGCTAAATTCAGGAGCAGTAGGAGTTCAATCACAGAATGGTTACAGCACAGGAGGAGGCCATTCAGCCTGTCGTGTCCATGCCAGCTCTTGACAGGAGCAACTCAGATAGTCCCACTCCCCCTTTTTTTCCACCATAGGACAAACACTGGGTGTGGAAAATGAATTGGCTAAAATGGGTAGTTTTAGGAAGTGATGTCATGGTGGGGGGAGGGGGAGGTAGAAGTGGAGGACCCCATTATTTGTTGCTGGGATCCCTAGCCACTCCCAATATTACAAACAAATCCAATACATATTGTTCAAGTTGGCACTAAATAGAGTGTACATTGCTTATGGCAGGCATGTTGGTGCCAATGAAATTTGCTTGCTATTCATGGTCGCTGGTATAATCTGACAGCTGAAAACTTGGAAGTGCCAGGCGAACTGGTTCAGGACAAGAGATATAGCTGCACTGAGGGAATCTTCATCCTGTGCCTCTCCATTTACTGTCTACATTCCCTAGTGCCACTACTCAATGCCTCGTGTACTCAGACTCTACATTCTCAACAAGCCTTGGGACCATTCACGAGACAGTCAGACTATGATGGGGGCAGATAGTAGGAGGGAGAGTTAAATGAGCAGAGTCTGTACTCTCACCTCCACTCATAACAGAAGGGTTTGTAATTATTTCATTTTAAAAACAGTGCCAGGACGTGTCCCATTACCAGACTCTGTGAATGGCACAGGAGAGGACACATCTGCCTGAGTGAGACATTGCCAGAGTGAAGTTGGAAATTTGGTGCATGTGGGAATTCGGTGCAGAGGGGGAAAGAGGGGCTTCTTTTCCTACCTTTTTTAGCCTCCAGCAGTTGGTGAGTCTTTTTCCTTTGACTCAGAGGTAGGTGAGTGCAACTTTCCATTACTTCAGCTGTGTGAATTATTAACAAATTGACTAATTTAAAAAATAAGGTTGTACAGAGATGGCAGGGCCGGTGGTGTGCTGCAATTGCAGCATGTGGGAATCTGTGGCATGCACTACAATCCCGGACAACCATGTCTGCAGTGTCTGCAGCTTGCACGACTTCAGCTCAGAATTGCTGAGCTGGTGAGTGAGTTTCAGACATTATGGAGCATCAGGGAAGGGGAAGAGTTACCTGGGCACTTTATTCCAGGATACAGTTAGAGTAGGGAGAACATTAGAGGTGGCCAATGGTCAGGGGTGTGACTGCGAGTGAGGCACGTTGAGGGAATCAGCAAGTAGTGATGGAGGAGCCTCAGCCCCTAACCTTGTCCAACAGGTACAAGGTCCTTTCTACTTGTGTGGATGAAGAGAAGGACTGCAAGGTGGATGAGCGAACTGACCATGGCACCATGGTGAAAGATGCCATTCCAGTGGGGGAAGTGAAGAGGAATGTGGTAGTGATAGGAGACTGTATAGTCTGGGGGATAGATACTGTTCTCTGCGGCCACGACCAGGAGCTCCAACGGCTGCGTTGTCTGCCTGGTGCCAGGGTTAAGGACATCTCCTCACGGCTGGAGAGGAACATGCAGTGGGAGGGGAAAGATCCAGTTGTCGTGATCCATGTGGGAACCAATGACATAGGTAGAACCGGAAATGATGTTCTGCTTCGAGAATTTGATGAGTTAGGATCCACACTAAAACACAGAACATCAAAGGTAATCATAGTTACCTGAGCCACATGCAAATTGGCACAGGTTCAAGCAGATTAGAGAATTAAACGCATGGCTCAAAGAGTGGTGTGGGAAGAAGGGGGTTTCGATTCTTGGGGTACTGGCACTAGTACTCAGGGAAGAGGGAGCTATTCCCTTGGGCTTCACTTGAACTGGGTTGCAACCAGTGTCATAGCCAATCACATTACTAGGGCTGTGGCCAGGGAAATCCAAAGAGAGAGGTCAGGGCATCAGAACAGGATAGTGATGTGGGCAACTCCAAACAGAATGGGACAGAAAACATAGAAACATAGAAAATAGGAGCAGGAGTAGGCCATTTGGCCCTTCGAGCCTGCTCCGCCATACATTATAATCATGGCTGATCAATCAACTCAGTAACCTGTTCTGGCTTTCGCCCCATACCCTTTGATCCCTTTTGCCCCAAGAGCTATATCTAACTCCTTTATGAAAACATACAATGTTTTGGCCTCAACTGCTTTCTGTGGTAGCAAATTCCACAAGCTCACCACTCTCTGGGTGAAGAAATTTCTCCTCATCTCAGTCCTGAAAGGTTTACCCCGTATCCTTCGACTATGACCCCTGGTTCTGGCCTCCCCCACCATCGGGAACATCCTTCCTGCATCTACCCTGTCAAGTCCTGTTAGAATTTTATAGGTTTCTATGAAAGGACAGAGAGTTTAACAAAAATTGTACATCAGCAAATAAGGTCATTGCAGAGAATAGAGGTAAAAAAATGAAATTAGAGTTAATTTATCTGAATGCACGAAGCATCTGTAATAAGATGGATGAACTAGTGGCACGAATAGAGGTAAATGATTTAGATCTAATTGCCGTTAGCAAGACATGTTATAAGGAGATCGAGGTTGGGAAATGAATATTCCAGGGTGCACAATATTTCGGACGGACAGACAGACAGAATGGCAAAGGAGCCCTGATAGTAAAGGATGACATAAGGACATTAATAAGAAGGGATCTAGCCTCAGAAGATCATGAAGTAGAATTGGTTTGGGTGGAAATTAGGAATAGCAGGAGTCAGAAAACACTGGTGGGAGTAATTTACAGGCCCCCTAATAGTAGGTATATTATTGAACAGAACATTAAATGGGAAATTACTGGAGCTTGTAACAAATGTATTAATTGTGGGGGACTTTAATCTGCATATAGACTGGGACAATCAAATTGGCAACAGTGGTCTAGAAGATGAATCTGTAGAATGTTTTCGGGACAGTTTCTTAGAGCAATACGTTGTCGAGCTGACTAAGGATACAAATATCATATTGTGTAATGAAACAGGGTTAATTAGCAATGTTGTAGCAAAAGATCCACTGGGAAATAGTGATCACAACACCATTGAATTTCATGTTAAGTTTGAAAGTGACACATTTCAGTCACAAGCAAGAATCTTAAATTTAAACAAAGCCAATGACGAGGGTAAGAGAGGGGAAATGGCTAATGTTAATTGGGTATTAGACTAAAAGGTATGGCGGTAAAGGAACAGTGAGAAATATTCAAAGAAACAATTCAAAGATTTCAACAAAAATATATTCCATTCAAAATAAAAACTCATCAAGAAAGACACATCCATGGCTCACTCAGGAAGTTAAGTAGAGTATTAGACTAAAAGGCTTACAATGTTGGAAAAAAAAAGTAGCTAATTTGAGGATTGGGAGTGTTTTAGAAACCAGCAAAGGGCCACCAAAAAGTTGATAAAAAGGGAAAAAATAGAATTAGAGTAAACTATCCAGCAATATAAAAACAGATTGTAAGAGCTTTTGTAAGTACATAAAAAGGAAGAGAGTAGCTAAAGTAGATGTTGGTCCCTTAGAGGCAGAGACAGGAAGAAATGAGAAAATGGCAGAGGCATTGAAATATTTTGTGTCTATCTTCACAGTAGAGACACAAGTTCCTTACCAGAAATAGGCAGCAACCTAGGGCTAAAAAGAGTGAGGAAATTAAGGAAATTGATATCAGCTGAGAAAAAGTATTGGAGAAACCTGAGGGACTAAAATCTGACAGGTCCCCGGACCAGATGGCCTACATCCTAGGGTCCTAACAGAGATAGCGGATGTACTAGCTAAGATTTTCCAGAATTCCTTAGATTCAGGAATGGTCCCGTCAGATTGCGAAACTGGCAAATGTTACACCGCCTTTCAAGAAAGCAGGTAGAGAGAAAACAGGGAATTACAGGCCAGCTAGCCTAACATCAGTCATTGGGAACCTGCTGAAAACTATTATTAAAGAAATCTTAACAATGCATTGAGAAAAGCATAGTATAATTAGAACAAGTCAGCACGGTCTTACTAAAGGGAAATTCTGTTTGACAAATTTATTAGAATTTTTTGAGGATGTAACTAGTAGGGTAGATAAATGGGAACCAGTAGATGTAGTATACCTGGATTTCCAAAAGGTATTCGATAAGGTGCCACATAAAAGATTAATAGGCAAGATAAGGGCTCATGGAGTTGTGGGTAATATATTGGCATGGATAGAGGATTGGTTAACAGACAGGAAACAGTGAGCGGGCATAAATGGGGCATTTTCAAGTTGGCAGACAGTGAATAGTGGGGTGCCGCAGGGATCAGAGCTGGGCCTCAGCTATTTACATTCTATATTAATGACTTGGATGAACAGACAAAGAATAATGTATCTAAGTTTGTTTATGATGCAAAGCTTGGTGGAAAGGTAAGCAGCGGGGAGAATGTAGAGAGGCTGCTAAGAGATATAGACAAGTTAAGTGAGTGGGCAACAAGATGACAAATGGAGTATAATGTAGGGAAGTGTGAAGTTGTTCACTTCGGTTGTAAAAATAGAAAAGCAAATTTTTTTTTTTAAAAAAGTGTGAAAGTGGTAAGTGTTGATGTTCAGAGAGACTTGGGGGTACTCATACATGGAACACACAAAGTTAGCATTCAGGTGCAGCAGGCTATTAGGAAGGCAAATGGCATCTTGGCCTTTATTGCAAGGGGATTGGAGTACAGGAATAAAGAAGTCTTATTAAAATTGTACAGGGCTAGAACACTGTGCAGTTTTGGTCTCTACAGTTAAGAAAGGATATACTTGCACTGGAGGCAAGGCAGTGAAGATTTATTAAATTGGTTCCTGGGATGAGGGGCTTGTCCTATGCTGAGAGGCTGAGTAAATTGGGCCTATACTCTCTTGAGTTTAGAAGAATGAGAGGTGATCTAATGGAGACATACAATATTCTGAAAGGGCTTGATAAGGTAGAACCTGAGAGATTGTTCCCACTTGTCAGGGAATCTAGAACACGGGGACACAGTCTCAGGATAAGGGGCCAATCATTCAGGACGGAGATGAGGAGAAATTACTACATTCAAAGGGTTGTGAACCTTTGGAATTCTCTACCCCAGAGGGTTGTGGATGCTCCATCATTGAATACATTTAAGGCTGGGGTAGATAGAGCTTTGGTCTTGTAGGGAATCAAGGGATGTGGGGAAGGGCCAAGAAAGTGGAATTGAAGCCCAAGATCGGCCATGGTGATAATGAATGGTGGAGCAGGCTCGATGGGCCAAATGGTCTACTCCTGCTCCTATTTCTTGTGTTCTTGAGAGGGAGGTGCCAACAGCTGCTTGACCTTCCCAAAATAGTCAATGCCCTCAACACAATTTAAGTGGCACCTTTGTAATAGGCATTTTTGGTAATGGCAAATGGGCAGTTTAATTTGCCTGATATATGTGGCTGGGGACTGTAAGTGTTGGGGACAACATGAAAATTGATGGGAAGAATGGGTCAGTTAAGTTGGTTGGAGCAGCCAGGGTGTTGGGCAAAATCTGAAATGGAGCAGATTAGTGGAAGGTTGAAACTCAACAAATGAAAATTACCATACATTGGTAGCAACAATGGGTGTATTTAGCTGTAGGAAGAACTACAGTGAAAAGTGATTGGAGTTTGTTAATTGTAGAGTGAACACGTTAAGCCATTGGACAGCAATAATCAAATGGAATGTTGAAGGGATCAGGGAGTCTAAGTCAGAAGGTATCATTCTAAAACTATAGTATCCTGGTCAGATCACCCCTTCACTACAACAATTAGTATTTATATAGCATCTTCAACATAGTGAAATATTCCAAGGCTCTTCATAGGAATGTATTCAGTCACAAATTCACAATAGGCCATGTAAGGAGATACAAGATCTTGTTCAAAGAGATAGGTTTTATCGAGTGCCTGCAAAGGAGGAGAGAGGGGTAGAGAGGTGGAGAAGTTTAGAGAGGGAGTTCCAGAACCAGGGGACTAAACAGCTGAAAGCATAGCCACCAACGATGGAGCAGAACATCCTGTGCCTCTCCAAGTTCTCGGAGGGTTGACGGAGGTTACGGAGACAAGGAGGGGAAAGACTATGGGGGAATTTGAACATGAGGATGAGAATATGTTACTGGAGGTGTTAGGGGACGGAGAGCCGATAGGGTCAGTGAGCACCAGGTTAATGGGTGACGTTTTAGTAATGAACACATTGGGGGAAACATTCAGCCCACGGAGCTGATGTACAGCAGGTCACTGATCATTGAATGGATTACAGGGGGATGACTCGACTAACTGCAGGACGTTATCCTTAAAATGAGCTGACGGAGAGTGTACCTTATAGAAGTCTAAAGGGTGTTAAGTGATTTGAAGAGGTTAATCTGGAGGCTACCAGGTGTGTCAAGTTATATTATATCAGGAGAACATGAATTAAAACGGAGGAGGGGAAAGTTCTGGTAAAAATTCTTCCTGACTTTTGCCAACATTTAGAGTGGAGTCGATGCTGGTATTGGAGGCAAAATCTTCTAAGGAGGCCATAGGAGTCATCTGTGTCTCAGTAGTAGAACTCAGCTCTGAGTCAGGAGGTTATGGGTTCAAATCCCACTCCAGAGACTGAGCGTAAAATCTAGGCTGACAGTGCAGGTGTGAATGTGAGGCAAGAGCAGCTTTGAGATCAACCAGGATGCCTCCTGCTCCCAGTTAGCTCAGCTGCCAATAACTGTTCTTTAAGGCCCCTGAACAAGAGAGTATTCACAGCCACAAACAGCATTCCACCAAAAGCCTGAGCTTCAGGTGGAAGAACAGAAAATGACATTAGAATGGAACCAGGCAATTTCCAAAGAGTGTCACTTCATCCGCCCGTGTTTTGGGAGGGCGACAAAGAGAATGGAGCCATCAAGTCACAGAGAGTGATATGTATCTGAACCCAGCATTTTTACCCCCGAAGTACCATCCCACATGCCAGCAACTCATTTACATTGTAAGAGCCGCCTCCTCCCAATGTCCCGTTTTACACCTTATGGAGGTTCACAGTTCAGTTGTGAATAGAAGTCAGAGTTCAGGATCCGGACTGTTCCACATGTTGCGGGCTTCAAGTGACTTACCGTTGCACTGACACATCTGCCACACACGGTGGTCCTGAATTCTCCGAAGAGGGATTTGATGGCACTGGTGGTGTAGAACCCCTCCGCCAACAGCAACACCCCATACAGGAAGAAGAACGATGCAGTTCCATAGATAACATACTGGAACACATGGACTCTGGGAGCAGCAGAATGAAAAGGTGATGAAAGAATTGACAACTATAATGCTTGTTCACACACTTCCCATAATGGGGAAGATCACACAACACAAACAAAGACACCTCGAAACATTCAAACACTGTTTGCAGAGGATTTCACTCCTACACTCTACACACAAGCACACAGAGAGGAACATAGGAATAGGAGAAGGTAATTCAGGTAATTCAGCTTCTCCCAGTCTGCTCTGCCATTTTTTTCTTTTTCATGGAATGTCTGTCACTGGCAAGGCCAGCATTTGTTGACTATGCCTAATTGCCCTTGAATTGAGTGGCTTGCTAGACCATTTCAGAGGGCAGTTAAGAGTCAACCACATTGCTGTGGGTGTGGAGTCACATGTAGGCCAGACCAGGAAAGGACGGCAGATTTCCTTCCCTAAAGGACACCAGTGAACCAGATGGGTTTTTATGACAATCAATGATAGTTGTATGGCACCATTACTGAGGCTAGCTTTCAATTCAGATGGTGGGATTTGCGCCTGTGTCCACAGGGACTTAGCCTGGGCCTCTGGATTACTAGTATAGTGACATTACCACTATATCACCCAGCTAATTCCATTAGATTGTGTCTGATCTGTACCCCAACCTCATGAACCCAACCTTGCTCCATATCTAATACCTTTATCCAACAAAAATCTAGCAATCTCTATCGATAAAGTTTCAATTGACCTCAGTATCCACAGCCTTTTGATGGATAAAGTTCCACACTTCAACCACTATATGAGAGAGAAAAAGTCCTCCTCATTTCCCTACCGAGCTCCCTTGTCCTTAATTCTCCCATCAGCGGAAATATATATATCTACATCTACCTTTTCAAATGCTTTTAAACACGTCGATCAGAGCGCCCCTCAATCTTCTAAACTCAAGGAAATAGAAGGCTAGACTCTGCAACCTGTCCTCATAATTTAACCGTCTAAGGCCTGATGATATTCTGATGAATTTGCACTGCACCCTTTCCAATATATCCTTCCTGAGGTATGGTGCCTCGATGTGAAAACAGTTTTCAGATGTGGTTTGAACAGCACTCTGTACAACTGAAGCATAACTTCCAACACTTTGAGATAAAGGCTGACATTCCATTAGACGTTGGATCGACTTTTTGTACCCGTCCAGTAGTATTTAATTATTTCCGTATCTGGTGCCTAAATCTCTCCAATATCACCATTTAGAAACATCAGATTTATCTTTCTGGGGTCCTAATTGGATGACCTCACACTTTGCCCAGACTGAACTCCATCTGCCACTGTTTTGCCCACTCGCTATCTGTCAATGTCCTTTTGCAACTTTCTGCTCCCAGCTACACAGCTTGGTGTCTCTCCTAACATAGTGTTGTGCACAAGCGGGGACAAGACCAAAGAGAAAGATGTTGAGATACTTACACATTCACCAGGACAGCGTAATCTGTAAAGTCATTGGAGAAGTAAAGTTCGATGAGTTTCTCGGTCCCAGTCAGAGCCTCGTGGCCACAGCCACAGAAAACGGCCACTCCCACAAAGCACAGCACGGTAGCGATGAGAGAAGCATAGGGGATGCCCGTGAGACATCTCACACAGCACTCTGAGCAACCTGTGGGGAGAAAAAAATGGAGGTAACACAGGATCTGCCCCTCAACTCTTTCCATTAGCACTCCCCTCATCGCTTTTTAAGTACCCCTCACCTCCCCAAAACAGCAAAGGTCCCAGAATATCAGGTACAGGTGAAGTTTCTTTAGCCCAAATCCAGAAGTATAACCTGGTTGTGCACAGAGCTATTAGCTGGAGGTCTTGATCCTGCAAACCCTGGTGTGTGTGTGTGTGTGTGTGTGTGTCTGTGTGTGTGTGTGTGTGTGTGTGTGTGTGTGGGGGTGTATACGTACAGACAGCAGCAGGATCAGTATCTTCTATGGTTAAGTAGCTTCTAGATCACTGTCTAAGCTTACGAAGAGCGAGTGTAGCAAAAGGAACCAGTGCCTCCAGGACAATGAAGTTGTGTTGGGGGAGTGGGGAAAGGAGAGAGACAGAGAGAGAAGGGAAGAGATGGAGGAACACAAATGAATTAGAATCAGGAATTGGCCACCCGGCCCCACGAACCTGATCTGATTGCAACCTCAACTCCACATTTCCACCTACCCCTGAATACCTTTCACCCCTTTTCTCACCAAGAATTTATCTGTAATGACTTCTTTATGTTGTCTGATGCAACATAAATGTGATGCGTGGAGTCCAGTTGGTTGATAGGTTTAGTACAGCTAAATATTTGATATAGTACAGAATAAACTATTTACAGAACCTCCCTCTAGGTGTTAGTTGCAGAGTGACTCTGGCTTTGAGTTACATGACTATGTTCTGCTACATAGCTCATTAGCACATTAACATCTTAAAGGGACATCACTCGAAAAGGCAATCATACATCATCCCCTTTCTTTCCAAAGATAAGTCTTGTATGCTACAAGAAACACACAAAATTAGTTATCAAAATTATGTATACATGGATAGAGATTGTGAAATTTATGAGTGCAGAGGCTTAGAGTCCATATATCGTTTCGGTGGTTTGACAACTCTTCTAGATCTAGTTATGGTATAACCTTCTGGGGATGTGGATTTCAGCCTTGGTTGCTTTTGGTTTGCAGGCATGTTGTCAATGTGTTGGTTGTCGTCCTGTTGTTCCGTCACACCCTCATCGCAGAGTGTGTTCTTCCGAGTCCGCTGTGCACAACTGGAATATTGCACACCTCTTAATTGGCTTTGGTTCCTTCTCAACACTGCTCCACTAGATGTTGTAATTTCGTAGGATCTAGGCTCACTGCATACTTTGGATATCTCTGCAGGTAACCATGTTCTCATTGTGGGGTGTAGGTCCCTGAACTCGGTCTTCCATTAAGCTGAGGTAGTTCTGCCCCATCATGTTGGTCATGCACCATCTTCATTCTCCCTTGTTTTTTGAGCAGTGTCGCCTGCATCTCAGAGAATTTGGACAGATGATGGCTTGGTGGAGTCGTCCGCACTTGTCTGCCAAACATGATCTCTGCTGGTGACAGTAAGCTCATATCCATAGGTGTAGCTCTGAGGTGGAGCATGACAACACGAAGATCTTGTTTCGTTGTCCTACACTTCAGGATCAGTGATTTAACTGTGCAAACCATTCGCTCGGCAAGCCCATTAGATCTAGGGTAACTTGTGAGGATGTCACATGGTTTACGCCCCATTTGGCACACATATCCCTGAAAGGTCTGCCCATATACTATGACCCATTGTCAGAAATAATTTCTTCAGGTGCACCGAACAGAGTGAATATGGCACTCAATGTGTCTGTGATGACTGTACTTTAAGTGTCTTTTACCTGTATGACAATTGAAAATTTGGAGAAATAATCAGTGACTAAGATAAAATCGCCTCCATTAACAGAAAACAGATCAGTGGCAATTTCGGACAAAGGCTCTGATGGAATCTCGTGAGGGTGTAGAGGTTCTTTGCGTTGTTGTGGCTGGTGGCTCTGGCATACCTCGTACATCCTCACTAACTTTTCGATGTCACTGTTGATCCCTGGCCAATAAACAGTGTCTTATGCCAGTCGTCTTGTTCACTCTATGCCTATACGGCCTCGAAGTTGTGACAAGATGCCCTGACGGACAGCTTTGGGCACAATCACTTGTTTTTCCTTTGAAGGTGATGCCTCTCGAGATCCCGAGTTCATCTCTATAAGGCCAAAAGCATCTGAGGGTTTCTGGCACCTCTTTCACCATATCAGGCCATCCTTCTATGATGATTCTCCACAGGGCCTTCAGCTGTGTGTCATTGGCTGTTTCTGATTGTAGTTGGTCACATTTGTGTTGACCAAAATGCAATAAAATCGACTTTCAGCACATCTTCCACCTCGATGTCCATGCTGTCTACTTGTAGATCCAGTGGAACTTCTTCATTCTTGTTTGGACTTGGCAATCGGCTCAGCGTATCTGAGGTGACCATTTTGGTATCTGGTTTGTAGCAGGCATCGAAGTCGTACCCCTGTACTTTCACTAAGAGTCGCTGTAGTCGAGGTGGTGCACTTGTCAATGGTTTGCGCCAGATGTCCAGTGGTTTGTGGTCAGTTTCCACAGTGAACAGCTTACTGAACAGGTACGTGTGGAACCTTGTGATTCCAAACACCAGAGCAAGTGTTTCATGCTCTATGTTTGAGTAATTAGATTGTGCTGAGGATAAACATTTGGTTCTGAATGCAACTGGTTTGCCATCCTGCAGGATGCACACTCCTAGCCCTTTCTGTGAGGCATTGACTTCCAGGATTGTCTTCTTCCTTGGATCATAGTACTGCAGAGTACAGGTTTCTCCTGACAATACTTGTTTGAGAGACTCAAACATAGCCTGATGGTCCTCCTGCCATATATCTGGTATGTCTTTAAGAGCTCTCTCAGTGATGATGCTTTGTCAGAAAAATTTGGAATGTATCGTGCCAAGAAGTTGAAAAATCCAAGACATCTCTAGAGGTCTTCATTGTCTTGTGGGGGAGGCATATGCCTTCCATCTTCAATTTTGCCTGGGTCAGGACGGATTCCGCAACTAGAATTGATGGAGCCAAAGAAATCGATCTGACTTACATTCACCTGGCACTTCTTGATGTTAAAACAAGCCCTTCGTGACGAGCTACTGCCATCAGCGAATGAAGATTTTGATTATGTTTTTATTTTTATTTATTTATTTAGAGATACAGCACTGAAACAGGCCCTTTGGCCCACCGAGTCTGTGCTGACCATCAACCACCCATTTATACTAATCCTACATTCCTACCACATCCCCACCTGTCCCTATATTTCCCCTACCACCTACCTATACTAGGGGCAATTTCTAAAGGCCAATTTACCTATCAACCTACAAGTCTTTGGCCGTGGGAGGAAACCGGAGCACCCGGCGAAAACCCACGCAGACACAGGGAGAACTTGCAAACTCCACACAGGCAGTACCCGGAATCGAACCCGGGTCGCTGGAGCTGTGAGGCTGCGGTGCTAACCACTGTGCCGCCCATTGATTTTCAATGACTCCAGTACATATCCTTCAGTATTTGGACTGGTAGGATATTTGCACTAGCTCCGGTGTCCATCTTAACCCCAAGTGTGTTTTTGCCAGCTTTCTTTGGACACATGATGTTAATGGTAGCAAAAGCTTCCATTTGTTTGACTTCATCAAGTCATCATGGTGTGTCAGGTTCACAATGTGAAACATTTGCTCACCTTCTGACTTAGAATTGCTTCTCTGAGTCTTGGCTCAGGTATGTTGCTCTGTGAACTTCACGTATTGGCTTATGTTTGCACAGGTCTCTGGAGCTCTCCTTGCTGTGCCTGTCTCCTGTTTGCTTCTGTCCTACTGTGACTTCTGGCTACACTTTTGGAGCCAGATTTGTTGCATAGACAGGCCCAGTATCCTTTTGCACCGCATGCCTTGCACAGGTCTTGAGATGCAAGACAACTTTGGGGTGAGTGGGACCAACCACACTTACCATACAGCCTGCTTGCTCTTTTCTAGTTGATCATCATGCTGACGCTGTTGGCTTCACCTAGTGCTTGCAGGTGCTGTTGTCCAGCTACAATGGCTTCATATTTCCTGCCATTTGCTAGCAGTGCATCATTGCTGTGACCTTTCTTTCCACTCCCCAAAGAGTTCTTTCTGAAACGCTTCAATGGATGCGGTTATGAAAGTGATTGTTTGTGTCAAAAATATTCTTTTAAAGGAATTTATGGTTCAATTGAATAAATGTTGGACCAGATTTTTTTTTAAAAGCGCCAGCAAGGGGGCACTGATGGAACTGGATTGGTAACTATGTTACTGGTTGTCACATGACCCAAGTTAAAGATAGAACTAAAACCCTGGTAACAAGGGCATAGAAGTGACAAGCGTCCCTTGACTGGACAAGCCCAGTAGCAGCGGAGTCCACCTGGGCTGGGCAGAAAACTCAAAAGATTTTTGGTTCTGGGTCAGTGTGTGTTTTACCTTCTGAAGTGAGCAGCTGATAAGTCAAGTCTGGAGAATTCCCAAAAAGGAGAAAAGACTACAACCCAGCTCGCTTTCCAGCATCTCTGAAGGACCCCAAGAAGTCTACTGTGTCAATTCATCTTGTTTCCTTTCTTTGCCGAAAGCCTGCTAAATTACTTTTCAACACCGCCTGAAAAGAACTGTTCTAAAAGATCTCAGTGACCTGTCCACGTGTACTCAGAAGTTAGACAGTATGCCGGTTTTGGAACAATGCATCTCATCTGCTGTTTTCTTCAAAAACAAGCAAGCAATCTGCCCAAGTTTTTTGTCTGTAACAGAGCTCTGAATTTAAATAAAAATTCCTTTTTATTTTTTTCGGTTAACCGGTGTATGTGTGTGTGTGTGGGTGTGTATGTGAAGGGACTAAGGTAAAATAGGGAACTTTAAAATGCAATCTGTATGTTTGTTTTACTTCATTACTAGATAAGACTTGTTTTATAATAAACTGATAATTTTGTCATCATTAAAGAAACCTGGTTAGCATGTTCTATTCTGGGAAAAAACAGAATATATGATTGACCGTATCGATAAGTGGGAAAATTTAAATTAATATGTTGTGACCTGTGGAGAAGTGAGGCTGGAATAAACTCACCCGCCTTAGTCGTAACAGTGTTGAGACAATCACCAGTTCCATTAGTTGCTCGGAAGGCTCAGTTTCTGAGAAATCACATTCATTGCCCTTACTGCGGCATCTACTGATGAATTGATCTATTGATTCCTGTGGTTGTTGCCTGCAGGAAATCAATTGCAGGCGGTGAATTCAAAAATTCACTCTTGGTCGGAACTGGTCGTCTAGCGCTTCCCATATCTTTGGGGGATCTTTATAGTCCTCTTCAGATAAGCTAGAGGTATTGAGTCTGTGTAATCCCTCATTTTCAAATACTCTTATTATTTTTACAGCCTGTTTTTCTTGTTCTGCAATCACTTGATCTGTGAAGCAGAACTGCATTCTCTGTTTGGAATTCGGATAGGATATCCATGGCCTTTCATTTCATGCTGGGAAATTTGCTATCCATCTTCCTGCTGTTCATTTGCTTAAAACTTGCTTTAAAAGTTGTTCTACGACGCTGCAATGTTTCACCTTTAAGAAACTCTAATTTAGATTAGCTGCTTGGATTGAGAGGAGTAGGTGTTTGACAGTGCTGTGTATTTATCGCACTTAAGCTGCTCTGATTACACATCTGTTCAATAAGCAGTTCAATTGCTTTTTTAGACTAGGGGTTGTTCCATGCTTGAGTGGTTTAATGGTATTTTTAGAGCTCTGGTTGCCTGAATGAAAGCTCTTCTTCACACTCATGTGGTTTAATGAGTTTTTAAAAACTTTGGCTGCATGGATGAAGCTCTGAAGTGATCGTGACTTTCCCGCGCTTTTTGCGATCAGATACCTCCTGTAATGGCTCTGACCTCGATCAGCCTGGGGCAGGAGTCGGGTCTTCATTTTTTTTCAATGGAGCCTTTGTTTAAAAAAAAACAAACTTTATATGCACTTCAAAGCTTTTTTTTTTAAAGCCAGTATCTCTCGACCGTTGGCACAATTACTCACCCGATTTACTTGCTGCCTGTCATTCAGAACTCTGTCTTCTACAGCTTGAGCCAATTTCTTCTTAAAAATTATTTGAGCAGTTTTATTTTTTAAGATTGTCTCGAGCGGCTGTAGGAAGGGTAGTTTTCAAAGCTGTTTTACCCGTGGTCTTCAATTTAGACTTTATCTTTTCACCATATAATGAGTTTGTTATGCTGTCTGATGCAACATAAATGAGATGCATGGAGTCCAGTTAGTTGAAGATCTCAAACTGGTTTATTATAGCCAAATATTATATACAGTAGAGTTAACTATTTACAAAACCTTCCTCTAGGTGTTACAGTTGCAGACACATTCTGGCTTTGAGTCACATGACTATGTTCTGGCACTTAGCTCATTAGCATACTAAGATCTTAAAGGCAATCATACAACACTATCTACCTCTGCCTTAAAAATACTCAAAGACTCCGCTTCAACCACATTTTGAGGAAGAAAGTTCCAAAGTCTCACACCCTCAGAGAAAAAAAATTCTCATCTCTGTCTTAAATAGGTGACCCCTTATTTTTAAGCAGTGATCTCTAGTTCTGGATTCTCCCACAAGAGGAAACATCCTTACCACATCCACCCTGTCAAGACCCCTGAGGATCTTATATGTTTCAATCAAGCCGCCTCTTACTCTTCTAAACTCCAACGGATACAAGCCGAGTCTGTCCAACCTTTCCTCATAAGCCAATCTGCCCATTCCAGGTATCTGTCTAGTAAACCTTCTCTGAACTGCTTCAAATGCATTTACATCCTTCCTTAAATAAGCAGACCAATAATGTACACAGTACTCTAAATGTAGTCTCTGCAATGCCCTGTATAACTGAAGCATAACCTCCCTGTGTATTCAGTTCCCCTCGCAATAAACAATAACATTCTATTAGCTTTCCTAATTACTTGCGTACCTGCATACTAACCTTTTGCGGTTCATGCACTCAGAGCTCTGCAATCTCTCACCATTTAGATAATATGCTTCTTTTTTATTCTTCCTGCCAAAGTGGACAATTTCACATTTTCTCACATTATACTCCATTTGCCAGCTCTTTGCCCACTCACTTAACCTATCCATAACCCATTGTAGCCCCCTTACGCCTTCTTCACAAGTTACTTTCCTACCTATCTTTGTGTCATCAGCAAATTTAACAATCATATCTTCGGTCCTTCATCCAAGTCATTTATATAAATGGTAAAAAGTTGAGGCCCCAGCACAGATCCCTGTGGCACACCACTCATTACATCTTGCCAACCAGAAAATGACCCATTTATTCCCACTGTTTCCTGTTAGCTAGCCAATCTTCTATCCATGCCAATATGTTACTCCCGACACCATGAGCTTTTATTTTCTGCAATAACCTTTGATGTGCTACCTTATCAAATGCCTTCTGGAAATCTAAATAAAGTACATCCACTGGTTCCCCTTTATCCACAGCACATGTTACTTCTCAAAGAACTCCAATAAATTGGTTAAACATAATTTTCCTTTCACAAAACCATATTGACTCTGCCTGATTACCTTGAATTTTTCTAAGTGCCCTGCTATAACATCTTTAATAATAGCTTCTCCCTATTACAGATGTTAAGCTAACTGACCTGTAGTTTCCTGCTTTCTGTCTCCTTCCCTTTTTGAATAAAGGAGTTCCGTTGGCTATTTTCCAATCTAATGGAACCTTCCCCGAATCTAGTGAATTTTGGAAAATTAAAACTAACGATCCACTATCTCACTAGCCATCAGGACCCGGGGACTTGTCAGCCCGCATCTCCAACAATTTGCTCAGTACCACTTCCCCAGTGATTGTAATTTTATTGAGTTCCTCCCTCCCTTCCATTTCCTGATTTACAGCTATTTCTGGGATAATACTTGCATCCTCTATAGTGAAGACCAATGCAAAATACCTGTTCAATTCATCTGCCATCTCCTTATTTCCCATTAATAATTCCCCAGACTCACTTTCTATGGGACCAACGCTCACTTTGTTAACTTTAAAAAAAATATATCTATAGAAACTCTTACTATCTGTTTCTATATTTCTAGTTAGACAGAGAGAGAGGTGGAGTGGGGGAATTTCCTTGAGAATTGAGGTTAACACTCTGACTCATTATAGAATGTAGACAAGATTGTTCTATAGAACAGTCTGTGGAGGAACCAACTTGGGAACAGGTTATTTTAGATCTGGTATTGTGCAATGAGAAAGGGTTAATAATCTTCTAGTAGAGGGGCTTCGAGGGGATAGTGATGGTAATAATGATAGAATTGAGTTTGAAAATGATTTAGTCAAGTCCAAAACTAGGGTCTTAAATCAGAGCAAAACAAACTATGTAGGATTGAAGGGAGAATTGGCTCAGGTTGATTGGGAAACTACATTGAAAGATATGACAATAGTTAAGCAATGGCAAACATTTAAAGAATTGAAACATAATTTGCAACAAATATAGATTCCTTTAAAGAATAAAAACCCATCAGAAAAGTGGCGAACAAGATACATTAAAAAATTATAAGATTAAAAAGAAGAGGTTTATATTGTTGCCAAAGAGTAGTAAGCCTGAGGATTTGGAGGATTTTAGAATTCAGCAAAGAATGAAGCACAACATTGATAAGGAAAGAGAAAAATATAATGGAAACAAACATGGCCAGACACATAAAAACAGATTGTAAAAGCTTCTATAGGAATGGAAATAAGAGATTAGCAAAAGTAAATGTGGGTCCCTTAGAGGCAGAGACAGGAGAAATTAAATACAGAAATAAGGAAATGGCACAGATATTGAAAAGGTATTTTCAGCCTGCCTTCAGAGTAAAAGACACAAAACACACTGAAAATTGTGGGAACCATGGATCCAATGAGAGTGAGGAACTTACAATAATTATTATTAAAGAAAAAGTATTGGAGAAATTAACGTAACTAAAAGCTGACAAAGCCCCTGCACCTGATGTCCTACATTTCAGAGTTTCAAAAGAGGTGGCTGCACTGGTGTCAATCTTCCAGAACGCCCTAGATTCTAGAACAGTCTTCATCAATTGAAAGGTAGGAAATGTAACCCTACTATTCAAGAAAGGAGAGAGAGAGAGATATCATGAAACTATAGGCCAGTTAGCCTGACAACAGTCATTGGGAAAATGCTAGAATATATTATTAGGGACATGGTAACAATGCACCTAAATAATCAGAATTTGTTTGGGCAGAGTCTCACAGATTTAAGAAGGGAAGTTCATCTTTGACTACGCTGTTAGCCTTTTGGAGTTAGTAACGAGCAGGGTAGATAAGGGGCAAACCAGTGGATGTAATGTGATTTGGATTTACAAAAAAAGCATTCAATAAGCTGCCACACAAGTGGTTATTATACAAAATTAGGGCTCATGGGATTGGGGGTAAAATATTACTATGGATTGAGGATTAGATAATGGACCGAGAGTGGAATAAATGAGTTATTTTCGGGTTGTCAGGCTGTAATGAGCAGGGTACTGCCAGGATCAGTACTTGGGCGTCAACTATATACAAACTATATGAACGACTTAGATGAGGGGACTGAGTGTAATGTATCCAAATTTGCTGATGAATTAAAGCCAGGTAGGAAAGTAGGCAGTGAGGAGAATGCAAAGAGGCTACAGAGGGATATATACAGGTTAAATGAGTCAGCATAGAACACAGCAGATGGAATATAATGTGGAGAAATATGAAATTATCCACTTTGGTAGGAAAATATAAAAAAGCAGAATTTTTTTTAAATGGTGAGAGTCGGTGAAATATTGGTATTCAGAGTGACCTAGGTGTTCTTGTACATACATCACAGAAAGATAACATGCAGTTACGACAAGCAATTAGGAAGGCAATGGTATGTTAACCATGATCACAAAGTGATTCGGGTATAAATGTGAAGAAGGCTTGCTACATTTGGATAGGGCCTTGGTAGACGGCAACTGGAGTACTGTGTACAGTTTTGGTTTCCTGAACTAAGGAAGGATGTCCTAGTCTTGGAGGGAATGCAACAAAGGTTCTCTAGACGTTTCCTAGGACGAGGATATTGCCCTATGAGGAGAGATTGAGTAGACTGGGACTCTATTTCCTGAAATTTAGAAGAATGCAGGTGAACCGACTGAAACAGAAAATTCTGATAGGGTCTGGCAGGGTAGATGCCAGAAGGATGTTTTCCCTGGCTGGAGGGTCTGTTCATGTGTTCGACAGACTCAGAATAAGAGAGCGGTCACTTTGGACTGAGATGAGGAGAAATTTCTTCATTCAGAGGGTTAGGAACCTTTGGAATTCTCTACCTCAGATGTCTGAGTGCTCAGTCATTGGAACATATTCAAGACAGAGAAGGATTGATTTTTGGATACCAAGGGAATCAATGGATATGGGGACAGTGCTGAAGATCAGCCATGATCATAGGCTCAAAGGGCGTATGGCCGAATCAGCTCCAATAGCTTATGTTCTTACATGGCCTCAGCTGTGAGCGTAACTTGTTAGCAACAGAGAGTGAGGACAGCAGATCATTGAACCAACAGGAATGGGAGAACCTGGCCCATCGTTATCAGTTCCACCGACAGTGAAAATGACAGTACGACACAGCGATTGGCTCCCATTCACCTCATTGCCAGGCACCATCAGCCCACTCAGCAGCTTCAGTTGCCAAGGAAACACAACAGAACGTGAGTCACATCCAAACATTCACACACCGGTGACAGAGAAATAAAACTGCTGCACCAGATAATATCCATGTGACGATTGGTCCTCTGGGGCAAGAGGCCAGTTTCAAGAGGACTTGTTACAGTCGCTCAGTGACTGACGATGCACAGCACTGACAGAGCTTCACTTCGATCACATCAGGAGAAGCACAAGCACCGCCCATGGCCACCAGGTGGAGCCTTTGTTTTGATATTCAAAACAAGACTTCAAATTTGAAATGTGGAATGAACAGACAGAGTCGGAAAACTGCGTAGAAAATACCAGAACATTGACCCTTCGAATCCACCCACCAACCCCTTCAGTGGCACCAGACCACGGGCCTCCGTGCCCCATCGCGGGCACCAGGCCACGGGCCTCCACGGCCCCTCGCAGGCACCAGGCCACGGGCCTCCATGCCCCATCGCGGGCACCAGGCCACGGGCCTCCATGCCCCATCGCGGGCACCAGGCCACAGGCCTCCACGGCCCCATCGCGGGTACCAGGCCACGGGCCTCAACGCCCCATCGCAGGCACAAGGCCATGGGCTTCCACCCCCAGCACTCAGGGGCACCAGACCCGAGGTCTCCATTCCTGCACAACCTCCCACACCCCCTTACTGGCACTAGGCCTAAGATTGTGAGGTAATGCACTGCTTAACATGCAACATATTTGAATACACTTTGGATGAGGATAGGCAAAAGCGAGAGGTGCAAATTTGACACTCATTTTACCTCACAGAAATATCAGGTGCCTTTCTCAGCCCGCAGGACATCCCAAAGTGTTTCACAGTCAATGAAGTGCTTTTAAAGTGGAGTCACTGCTGTAATGTATGAAACGTGGCAGCCATCTTGCACAAAGTAAATTCACACAAACAATAATGTGATAATGACGAGAAATGGACATTTGTTGAGGGATAAATATTGGCCAGATCTTCCCTGTTCTTGTGTGAATACTGCCAAAGGACCTTTCACATCCATCTGAGGACTATGGGGACTCAATTTAAAGCCAAACGTCCGCCCCTCCGACAGCGCAGTGCTCCCTCACTCAGTACTGCCCCTCTGACAGTGCTCCCTCACTCAGAACTGCCCCTCCGACAGTGCAGTGCTCCCTCACTCAGTACCGCCCCTCCGACAGTGCAGTGCTCCCTCACTCAGTATTGCCCCTCATACAGCGCAGTGCTCCCTCACTCAGTACTGCCCCTATGACAGTGCTCCCTCACTCAGAACTGCCCCTCCGACAGTGCAGTGCTCCCTCACTCAGTACCGCCCCTCCGACAGTGCAGTGCTCCCTCACTCAGTATTGCCCCTCATACAGCGCAGTGTTCCCTCACTCAGTACTGCCCCTCCGACAGTGCAGTGCTCCCTCACTCAGTACTACCCCTCCGACAGTGCAGTGCTCCCTCACTCAGTACTACCCCTCCGACAGTGCAGTGCTCCCTCACTCAGTACTGCCCCTCCGACAGTGCAGTGCTCCCTCACTCAGTACTACCCCTCCGACAGTGCAGTGCTCCCTCACTCAGTACTACCCCTCCGACAGTGCAGTGCTCCCTCACTCAGTACTGCCCCTGACAGTGCAGTGCTCCCTCACTCAGTACTACCCCTCCGACAGTGCAGTGCTCCCTCACTCAGTACTACCCCTCCGACAGTGCAGTGCTCCCTCACTCAGTACTACCCCTCCGACAGTGCAGTGCCCCCTCACTCAGTATTGCCCCTCCGACAGTGCAGTGCTCCCTCACTCAGTACTGCCCCTCCGACAGTGCAGTGCTCCCTCACTCAGTACTGCCCCTCCGACAGCGCAGTGCTCCCTCACTCAGTAATGCCCCTCCGACAGCGCAGTGCTCCCTCACTCAGTACTGCCCCTCTGACAGCGCAGTGCTCCCTCACTCAGTACTGCCCCTCTGACGGCACAGTACTGAGGGAATGCTGTACCAAGGATATTTGCCTGGATTATGTGCTCAAGTTTCTGGAATGGGAAGTGAACCCACAATCTTCTGACTCTGTGGCCAGCACGGCTCCAGTTAAAAATGTTGACATATGAATGGCTCATTAATAGATGAATTCAAGCATAACAATTGACCAGTCAAACTGGTCAGCCTGTATATAACAGCAAAGAAAAAGGAGAGTCAAAAAGTGCGTGAAAGAGAGCACAACTAAATCGTTAACAGGTACTGAGGGAAACACATGACCAAACTGTGCAGCATACGGATATTAAGCAAATTATGAAAGGGCATAAAGCAGCCTAAGTGAATGGGCAAAACTAGAAACTGGATTTCAATGTGGCAACGTGAGAGGTCTTTCATTGTGGATCTAGGAGAAACAAATTATCACTATGGCGACTGACTGGCAGCTGTGGGGAAGCAAAAGGATTTAGGTGTCAATGTACACAAATCACTAAAAGCTAATGTACAGGTACAAAAAACATCGCCCTTTACCTCAAGAGGGCTAGAAGATACACTTCAGTTATACAGAGCTCTGCTCAGTCCCTATCAGGAGTAGCTGCATTCAGTTCTAGACACTGCACCTCAGAAAGGGTCCATTGGCCTTGGAGTGGGTGCAAGGCAGATTCACCAGAATGATTTTTTAAAATTCTTTCATAGGATGTGGGCATCTGGCTAGACCAGTATTTATTGCCCATTCCTAATTGCTCTTGAAAAGATGGTAGTGAGCTGCCTTCTTGAACCGCTGCAGTCCTTGGGGTGTAGGTACGCAAACATTGCTGTTTGGGAGTGAGTTCCACGACTTTGACCCAGCGACAGTGAAGGAACGGCGATATAGTTCCAAATCAGGACAGTGTGTGACTTGGAGGGAAACTTGCAGGTGGTGGTGTTCCCATGTATCTACTGCCCTTGTCCTTCCAGGTGGTAGATGTTGCAGGTTTGGAAGGTGCTGTCTAAGGAGCCTTGGTGAGTTGCTGCAGTGCATCTTGTCGATGGTACGCATGCTTCCACTGTGCACAGGTGGTGGAGGATGTGAATGTTTGTGGATGGGGTGCCAATCAAGCGGATTGCTTTGTCCTGAATGGTGTCGAGCGTCTTGAGTGTTGTTGAAGCTGCACCAATCCAGGCAAGTGGAGAGTATTCCATCACACTCCTGACTTGTGCCTTGTAGATGATGGACAGGCTTTGGGGAGTCAGGAGGTGAGTTACTCGCTGCAGAGTTCTCAGCCTCTGACCTGCTCTTGTAGCCACAGTATTTATATGGATGGTCCAGTTCAGTTTCTGGTAAATGGTCGCCCCCAGAATGCTGCTGATGGGGGATTCAGTGATTTGTTGTATGATTACCTTTAAGAGTGATGTCCCTTTAAGATCTCAGTATACTAATGAGCTAAGTGCCAGGACGCAGTCATGTGACTCAGAGCCAGAGTCACTCTGCAACTGTAAAACCAAGACTACGGTTCTGTAAATAGTTAGCTCTGTACTGTATATGATAGCTGTTCAATAAACATGTTTTGAGATATTCAACCAACTGGACTCCACGCATAACATAAAAGAGCTGATTGCAGTAATACCATTGAATGTCAAGGGGAGATGGTTAGATTCTCCCTTATTGGAGATGGTCATTACTTGTGTGGCGCGAATGTTACTTGCCACTTATCAGAATAAGCCTGATTGTTGTCCAGGTCTTACTGGAGAAGACCATGGTCCTATGCAACATCTGAGGAGTTGCTAATGGTGTTGAACATCATGCAATCATCAGCCAACATCCTCACTTCCGACTTTAAGATGGAGGAAAGGTCATTGATGAAGCAGCTGAAGATGGTTGGGCCTAGGACACTACCCTGAGGAACTCCTGCAGTGATGTCCTGGGCTGAGATGATCAGCCTCCAGTAACCACAAACCATCTTCCTTTGCGCTAGGTATAACTCTGACCATTGGGGAGTTTATAACAGGGCAAAAAGGGTTAAATTATGGGGACAGGTTGCATAAGTATGGCTTATATTCCACAGAGTGTAAAAGGTTCAGGAATGATTTAATTGAGATATTTGAGATAATTAAAGGGCTCAATAAGGTAGAGAGAAAGAAACTATTTCCTGTAGTGAGGGAATCAAGAACAAGGGGCATAATCTTAAAATTAGTGCGAGGCAATTCAGGAGTGAAATCAGAAAGCATCTTCCACACAAAGGGTAATAGAAATCTAGAACTCAATGAAAATTGTCAAGATGGGTTGAGCCTATTGGCTTGTGTTTATCCTGTAAATTGATAGGTATTTGTTGGATAAGAAATATGGATCAAAAGATGGGGGAATGGAGTTGAGGTACAGATTGAATGCCTGAGCTAATCTGAGGGGCTGAAAGGCCTCCTCCTGCTCCAGTCAGGCCCAACTTCAAAGTTGCAATGCATTAAAGAACAGAAGTAAAACTTTAGTGGATGCAGCTCAAAGAGCTGGTGAAGACTGCAAAGCTGGCTTTGTAATCCACAAAACGATTCAAATAAGTTGGTGGGGGTCAACCCTGAAGCAAATTGGGATGGAAATGAATGTGTGTTTATGTAAGTCATTTGTTAAGTAGAATAGATTACAAAAGGAAATGGAGAGAGACAGGCTACACGGTATTGTACTTCCATTCTGTACTGAAGTGGGACTGGGAATTACAAAGGGCCATTTATTGGGCTCAAGCCCTGGCCTCGGCTCCGCGGCAGAGCTACTACTGACTAAATAGACTGTAAGGAATGAAATGGAACTAACCATTGAGTTATAAAGTTGTGCTACTTGAAGAGGCAGATACAGCCCCACCCCCTTCCTACTCCCATACTAAAAGGGGGCAGTTACCAATGAAGGACAATAATGTCAGGAGCCCCTCCCACAACCACAAATTAATCTCCCCAGTGCCTATCTTTCATCACTTCAAACTCTAGCTCAGTGACTCAGGATGGTCCCTGCTCACATACCGTACCCTTGTCCGGGATTGAGAGAGTTGGGCTTCCATGTTGCTGCAGCAATAAATGATTGATGGTGATAGAATACTTCCCACCCTCTGCAGAAAGGGTCAGAAACTCATTTAACCTTCTGTAAATTAGGAAATTAAAAAGATTTGTAGGGGACGAGGAAGGCCATGATTGAGTAATCAAACAGGCACTCTGGATAGAGTGGGTGGAGGGGCGAACCATGGACAGAGTGAGGGTGGACAAGGGCAATTGAATTATCCTTCCTCTCCACTACAGTGGAAGTGAGTTATGTGCTCCCCACCCTGGCCTGGAGTCCAATTCCATGGTCACTGATTCAGTACAGTTTACGCAATGGTTAAATATACACTGTACAAACTGAGCACAGAATTTATGATGTGCAAGTCACAGTGTCAGCAGATATTCAACCATGGGTGCGGTCACAGCCGATCCAGACATCGTCCACATCTGTTGTTCAAACAGGGATTATTAAAGAGTGGTTTCTTTTTATTATTTATTCATGGGATGTGAACATTGCTGGCAAGGCCAGTATTCATTGCCCATTCTTAATTGCTGTCAAGACAATTGAATGGCTTGCTAGGCCATTTCAGAGGGTAGTTAAGAATCAACAATGTTGTTGTGGATCTGGAGTCACATATAGGTCGCACCAGGTAAGGGTGGCAGATTTCCTTTCCTTTTTTTTTTAATTCATTCATGGGATGTGGGCATCGCTGGCCAGGCCAGCATTTATTTCCCATCCATAATTGCTCGAGAAGGTGGTGGTGAGCTGTCTTCTTGAACCGCTGCAGTCCATTTAGGGTAGGTACACGCACGGTGCTGTTAGGAAGGGAGTTCCAGGATTTTGACTCAGTGACAGTGAAGGAACTGTCGATACTGTTCCAAGTCAGGATGGTGGTGTTCCCATGCATTTGCTGCCCTTGTCCTTCTAGCTGGTAAAGGTCATGGGTTTGTAAGGTGCTGTCTAAGGAGCCTTGGTGCATTGCTGCAGTGCATCTTGTAGATGGTACACACTGCTGTCACTGGGGAGTCAGGAGGTGAGTTACTCGCTACAGGATTCCTAGCCTCTGGCCTGCTCTTGTAGCCACGGTATTTATATTTATTTATTTATTTTATTTGGAGATACAGCACTGAAACAGGCCCTTCGGCCCACTGAGTCTGTGCTGACCATCAACCACCCATTTATACTAATCCTACATTAATCCCATATTCCCTACCGCATCCCTTCAATTCCCCTACCACCTACCTACACTAGCGGCAATTTACAATGGCCAATTTACCCATCACCCTGCAAGTCTTTGGCTGTGGGAAGAAACCCAGGCAGTCACAGGGAGAACTTGCAAACTCCGCACAGGCAGTACCCAGAATCGAACCCGGGTCGCTGGAGCTGTGAGGCTGCGGTGCTAACCACTGTGCTGCCCACTGGCTACACCAGTTCAGTTTCTGGTCAATGGTAGCCCCTAGGATGTTGATATTGGGGGATTCAGCGATGGTAACGCCATTGAATGTCAAGGTGAGATGGTTAGATTCTCTCTTGTTGGAGATGGTCATTGCCTAGCACTTGTGTGGCACGAATGTTACTTGCCACTTATCAGCCCAAGCCTGGATATTGTCCAGATCTTGCTGCATTTCTAAACGGGCTGTTTCAGTATCTGAGGAATCACAAATGGTGCTGAACATTGTGCAATCATCAGCGAACATCCCCACCTTCTGACCTTATGATTGAAGGAAGGTCATTGATGAAGCAACTGAAGATGGTTGGGCCTGGGATACTACCCTGAGGAACTCCTGCAGTGGTGTCCTGGAGCTCAGATGATTGACCTCCAACAACCACAACCATCTTCCTTTGCGCTAGCTATGACTCCAGCCAGGGGAGGGTTTTCCCCGATTCCCATTGACCTCAGTTTTGCTCGGGCTCCTTGATGCCATACTCGGTAAAATGCTGCCTTGATGTCAAGGACAGTCACTCTCACCCTTCCCTGAAGGGCATCAATGACCAAATGGGCTTTTACAACAAGCCAGTAGTTAGCTGCTCACCATCACTGAGACAGCCTTTAGTTCCAGATTTATTTACTTAACTGAATTTAAATTCCCCAGCCACCATGGTGAGATTTGAACTCATATCTCTGGAGCATTAGTCCAGGCCTCTGGATTACTAGTCCAGTATCACCACTGTGCTCCTGTATCCAGTATTCCACCCATCTCCAAGGCCAACTGCAGATTGCTCCCATTTCCCCCAGCTGAGATCAGTTAGCTTAACGCAGAACACGGGTGGAGAGTGGGATCTCCAGATTACAGAGAAGCATTCCTCCTGGTCCCACCACTTGGCTGAGGTTCCTCCCTTCTGGCCATAGAAAAGCTGTTTCTAATTGCTACAGAAACAGGTCTTCATGTCAGGCGTGGATCAGTGGTACCACTCTCACCTTTGAGTTAAAAGGTGGCAAGAGTTCAAGTCCCATGCCAAAGACTTGAGCACATAATCTAGACTGCTACTCCAGTGCAGTGCGGAGGGAATGCTACAATGTCAGATGAGTGCTTTAGCGACTGGAGGGCTGTTTCCAGTGGCGTTACGCAGGGCTCAGCACTGGGTCCCTTGATTTTTCTGGGATATATTAACTATTTGGACATAAATGTAGGGGGCATGATCAAGAAGTTTGCAGACGACACAAAGATTGGCCGTGTGGTAGATAGCGAGGAGGATAGCTGTAGGCTGCAGGAAGATATTGATGGTCTGGTCAGATGGGCAGAAAAGTGGCAAATGGAATTGTACCTGGAGAAGTGTGAGGTGATGTATTTGGGGAGGTCAAAGGAATGCACGATAAATGGAAAAATATTGAGAAGTGTAGAGGAGTGAGGGACCTTGGAGTGAATGTCCACAGATCCCTGAAGGTAGCAGGACAGGTCGATAAGGTGGTTAAGGCATATGGAATCCTTCCGAAGAAGGGTCACTGACCCAAAATGTTAACTCTGCTTCTCTTTTCACAGATGCTGCCAGACCTGCTGAGTGGTTCCAGCATTTTTTGTTTTTATTTTATAATATGGAATCCTTTCTTTATTAGCTGGGGTATAGAATATAAGAGCAGGGAGGTTATGCTGGAACTGTATAAATCATTAGTTAGGCCACAACTCGAGTACTGTGTGCAGTTCATTACAGAAAGGATGTAATTGCACCAGAGAGGGTAAAGAGGAGATTTACGAGGATGTTGCCAGGACTGGATAAATGCAGCTCTGAGGAAAGATTGGATAGGCTGGGGTTGTTCTCCTTGGAACAGAGAAGTCTGAGGAGAGATCTGATTGAAATTTACAAAATTTTGAGGGGCCTGGATAGAGAGTGGAAGTGAAGGGTCTATTCACTTTGGCAGAGGGGGCAGTGACGAGGGGGCATAGATTTAAAGTGATTGGTAGAAAAATTAGAGGGGAGGTGAGGAAAATCTTTTCACCCAGAGGGGTGATGGTCTGGAACTCACTGCCTGAAAGGGTAGTTGAGGCAGAGACCCTCAACTCATTCAAAAGGAGTCTGGATATGCACCTTAAGTGCCGTAATCTGCAGGACTACGGACCAAATGCTGGAAGGTGGGATTAGAATAGATGGATCGTTTTCCGGCCGGCACAGACACGATGGGCCAAGTGGCCTCTTTCTGTACCTTCAACCTTCTATGATTAACCTGCCTGACATCACCTGACCTATTGTGCATTTCCAGCAGTGTCCCCTCATGTCACGAACAGGACTCGACAACAGAAGAATGGTCACTGCACACCTGCTGTTAAAAGGCCCCAGGAGTCCTTGCTCTGCAGCAAACATGATAACATTTTAAAAGTGTTACAGGAGCAGAGAGACCTGGGGGTTTACATACACAAATCTTTGAAGATGCAAAGACAAGTTGAGAAGGCTGTTCAAGTGTATGGGATCCTTGGCTTCACTCACAGAGGAATAGAGTACAGCAGCAAGGAAGTTATGCTAAACCTTTAATAAATCACTGGTTAGGCCTCAGCTGGAATACTATGTCCAATTCTGGACACCACACTTTAGGAAGGATATCAACGTTCGGGATGAGGAACTTTAGTGATGTGGAGATCTTGGAAAAGCTGGATTTGCTTTTTTTTTTTAAAGAGCAGAGAAGGTTGGGGGAGATTTGATCGGCCTTGAAATTCATGAATCATTTTAAAAGAATAAATAATACTGGCAGGAGGGTCAGCAACCACAGGACACCGAATTCATATAATTGGCAAAAGGTGACATGTGGAAAACTTTTTATCTTTTTCCACAGAGTTATGATCTGGAATCACTGCCTGAAAGGGCTGTGGTGGAAGCAGATTCAATAATAACTTTTAAAAGATAAATACTTGAAATGGAAAAGTTTGCAGAGCTATAGGGAAAGAGCAGGGGAATGGGAGTGTGTAACTAATTGGATAGCCCTTTCAAAGAGCCGGTACAGGCACGATGGGCCAGATGGCCCCCGTTTGGTGCTGTATGATTCTATGAGAATGACCCCATTCTGAATGGAACATGTTAAAGCTCAGGGAACAATGAGCGTTGTTGTGAGAGAGTCGAGATTCAGTGGAGCTCTGTCGAGCAGCGTAAACAATGCTCAGCGGGAGGAAGGCGGCTGATTCTGAACCCTGACCCTCAACAAAGGGATCATTCATCATTGGCCAAGACAACAGCTCCCTCTCAACATTTGGCAAGAGAAAGGAGAGCAAGTGAACAACATCACACTCAACACAGTGCCAGTCACTGCCTCAGGCACGGTCATACGGCTCAGAGCCCAGAGATCAGGGGGTGGGGACCAGTCACAGGGCTCAGGGCCCAAGGCCCAGAGAGAAGGGGGTGGAGAACATGGGTATTCTTTCTTTTTTTTCCCCTACACTGTGCGGTTTCATCTTACTCTCAATCTCACTCTCTCAGCACAAAACATACTTCATACCTAATCCTCTGCAGGATCACATCCATTACCTCCAAAGGTTGCAGTCCATTGCCAGGCGGCTGTCTCACAGGGCCCAGGTGATATTCTATACAGGACCAGCGTCTTTTCTTTCTGCAAGGCCCTCTCAGTGTCTGAGAGCAACTTGACTGTTGCTCCAGGAGCCCAACACTCTCCTCACCCAATGCCACAGTCTTCAGCAGGGGTCACGAGAGAGGTGAGCCTGGGTGGGGGAAAGAAAAGGGGTTCACAGGGTCTGACTGGTTGCCCTCCCCAGTTGTAGCTGCAGCCAACTGTACCCATTTACAAGAGTAAAGATGCCTTACTACAATTATGCAGGACACACCTGGAGTACTGTATGCAGTTTTGGACTCCTTACCTAAGGAACAACATACTTGTCGTAGAAGGAGAACAAACATCCACATGACTGGTTCTTGGGATGAGAGGATTGCCCTGTGGTGTGTTTTATTTTTAAATTCATTCATGAGATGTGGGCATCACTGGCTGTGCCAGCATTTATTGCCCATCCCTAATGACCTCGAGAAGGTGGTGGCGAGCTGCCTTCTTGAACTACTGCAGTCCATGTGGGGTAGGTACACCCACAGTGCTGATAGGAAGGGAGTTCCAGGATTTTGACCCAGCAACAGTGAAGGAACGGTGATATAGTTCCAAGTCAGGATGGTGTGTGACTTGGAGGGAAACTTGCAGGGGGTGGTGTTCCCGTGAGTCACCTGCCCTTGTCTTCTCAGTGGCAGAGGTCGCGTGTTTGGAAGCTGCTGTCGAAGGAGCTGTGGTGAGTTGCTGCAGTGCATTTTTTATATGGTACAGACTGCTGCCACTGTGTGTCGGTGGTGCAGGCAGTGAATGTTTAAGGTAGTGGATGGGGTGCCAATCAAGTGGGCTGCTTTATCCTGGATGGTGTCAAGTTCTTGAGTGTTGTTGGAGCTGCACCCATCCAGGCAAGTGGACAGTATCCCATCACACTCTTGATTTGTGCCTTGTAGATGGTGGACAGGCTTTGGAGAGTCAGGAGGTGAGTTACTCGTCACAGAATTCCCAGCCTCTGACCTGCTCTTGTAGCCACAGCATTTATGTGGCTGGTCCAATTCAGTTTCTGGTCAATGATAACCCTCTGGATATTTATAGTGGGGCATTCAGTGATGGTAATGCCATTGAACATCAAGGGAAAACAGTTAGAATCTCTCTTGTTTGAGATAGTCATGGCCTGGCGCTTGTGTGGTGCCAATGTTACTCGTCACTTATCAGCCCAAGCCTGCATATGGACATAGGCTTCTTCATTATCTGAGGAGTCACGAATGGTGCTGAACATCCCCACTTCTGAACTTATGATGGAGGGAAGGTCATTGATGAAACAGCTGAAGATGGTTGGCCCTCAGACACTACCCTGATGAACTCCAGCAGTGATGTCTGGGACTGTTGATTGATAAGACTAGACCTATACTCCCTGGAGTTTAGAAGAATGAGGTGTGATCTAATTAAAACATAAAATTCTCAAGGGGCTTGACAGGATAAATGCTGAGAAAATCTTTCTCCTGGCTGGGGAATCTAGAACACGGGGTCACAGTCTCAGAATAAGGAAGTGGCCATTTGGGACTGAGATGAGGAGAAATTTCTTCACTCAAAACATTGTGAATCTTTGAAATTCTCTACGCCAGAGTCTTGTGGATGCTCAGTTATGTTCAAGACAGAGGTCGATAGATTTTTGGTCACTAAGGGAATCAAGAGATAAAGGGATAGTGCAGAAAGGAGGAGTTAGATAGATGATCAGTCATGATATTGTTAAATGGCACAGGAGGCTTGAAGGGCCAAATGGCTTACTCCAGCTCCTACTTATGTTTTTACCTGCTGCTCGACACCCACCCCTCCCCTATTGTGATCTGTCAATTCAATGTAGGCTGAACATAGGCCCAGAGTGTTTCCTGGTCTGGGTGGGTCAGTGCTACTGCATTTAGCTGCTCAGACAAGGGAGCAGGAGCCCGAGCTTACAATGAGGCCAATGCTTTGGGTGCAACTCTAGCCAAGGGCTCCTGCACATGGAGCCTTAGGCTTTAGGGGCTAAAAAAAAAAGTTAAATTAGGAGAGGTTGCATAAACTAGGCTTGCATCCCCTTGAGTATAGAAGATTAAACAGCGATCTGATCAAAGTGTTCCAAATGATTAAGGATTCAACAGGTAGTTAGAGAGAAACTATTTCCTCTGGTGGGGAAATCAAAAACGAGGAGAAACAATTGTAACACTAGAGCTAGGCCATTCAAGAAATCAGGAAGCACTTGGTTCACTCAAAGGGTAGTGACAATCTGGAACTCTCTCCCTCAAAATGCTGCAGAAGCTGGGGGTCAATTGGACCTTTCAAGACTGGGATTCTTGGGAAAAGGTATCAGGGCATATGGAGCAGAGGCAGGGAAATAGAGCGGAGGTGATCAGTCATGTTATAATTGAATGGCAGAACAGACTCAAAAGGGCTGAATGACCTCCTCCTGTTCCTAAACCAGCTTTTCTCCTGGCTGACTGGTCTGCTGTGTGTTTCTGATTTATTTGATTTAGAGATACAGCACTGAAACAGGCCCTTCGGCCCACCGAGTCTGTGCCGATCATTTATACTAATACTGCACTAATCCCATATTCCTACCACATCCTCACCTGTCCCGATATTCCCCTACCACCTACCTATACTAGGGGCAATTTATAATGGCCAATTTACCTATCAACCTGCAAGTCTTTGGCATGTGGGAGGAAACCGGAGCACCCGGAGGAAACGCACGCAGACACAGGGAGAACTTGCAAACTCCACACAGGCAGTACCCAGAATTGAACCCGGGTCGCTGGAGCTGTGAGGCTGTGGTGCTAACCACTGTGCCACTGTGTAGCATGTTCTGCTACTTGTTCAGATTTTCAACTTCCAGCATTTGTTTTTCCTCACCCTCAGTCAAGCTGATGTGGCAGCTTGCAAGCAGATTGTAGAAAATCCAGGGCCGTTGGATAGAAGATCCAACAAAATCATTTGTTCTCTCATTTCCCCAATACCCACCCATTTTGACTTAACAGGTGCAATTCAAATTCCTCCCCACTATCGTTCCACCTACTTCAATTGTTAATGTGAACCCCTTTGTATTTGGGAAGGGTGTGGATTTGCAATGAACAGGCCAACACCAAGCACTCCCTCCTGATTCCAGAAAAGGCTGTTGTTGGCCTCCATCCTTGCAATGTAGGTCCCCTGGGCAGGGAAAATACAGTCACTTCACAGAATCAAAACTCACAGAAAAAGTATTAAAACAATGGCCCAGAATTTGCTAGAAAAATAATGGCACGTTTAATGCATCACCACCAGGGTTAGTGTGTAAAAAAACCCATTGTAACGTGTGTCGAGGAAAAGACTCACCACAGGTTTGCGACGTTCTGCCGTTAGCCTCACAAAAACAAGAGGTCACCCTCAACCATCCCATGAGTTTAAAAATTGCTGCATTTGTACTGTAAGTACAATTAAACTCACCACAGAATGTTAGCGCTGGTATTTCATGATGCAAAGGATCAATGTTCTCATGGGGAGATTCACTCATTTTGTGTGATTGGAGAGGGTTAAAATTAAATAGGCAGGGGGATGGGCACCAGCATACTGAAGTAGGAAAGAGGAATAAGGTGCATAAAGGAGTGAGAGTTGGACAGTACTAGAGAATGAAGTAATACCTTATTAGATAGGAGCAAACTAAGAAGGACTTCTAGGAATACAAGGACAGATCTACAATGCATGTATATCAATGTACAAAGTGCAGTGAATAAAGTTGGTTTATAATGCATTTATATCAACACATAAAATGTGGTGAATAGGGTTGGTGAGCTACAAGCATAAATAACCATGTGGGAACATGATGTAGTGGCAATAACGGAAACGTGGCTTAAACATGGTGAGGACTGGGTGCTTAATATTCAAGGAGAAAAGGGAATGGGGCGGCAGGACTGATCAGGGAAGACATTGTAGTCTTGGAGGATGTCCTTCAGGAGAAAAGACAGAACCCATTTGGTTAGAGTTGAGAAGCAAAAAGGGTATGATCATGTCACTGGGGGTATTCAATCGGCCTCCAAACAGTGAAAGATAGAGCAGCAAATCTGCAAGGAAATCAGAGATGTGCAAGAACTATACAGTGATGTTATTGGGGACTTTAATTACTCAAATATTGATTGGGATAACATTAAAGGGAAAGGTAGGGGGGAGGAATTTCTGAAATGTGTTCAGGAGAACTTCCTTGACTAATATGTTCTCAGTCCAACCAGGAAGTAGACATTGCTGGATCTAGTGCTGGGGAATGAGGTGGGCCAAGTGGACTACATGTCTGAGAGGAAACACTTGGGTAAGAGTAATCAGGATTGGAGCAGCGTGAAGCAGACCAGAATCACTAGTATGCAGGCTGGGAGCAGCTGATTGGTGCGTTGCTACTGAGTCTTTTTTTTTAAGTAGTTATTTTATGAGTTTAATAGAGGCATGGCAGGACAGCTCAGACTAGTGGAGTACAGTGGGAGTTCCAGGACATTTCTCATGTCCTGGACAACCATACGTGCAGGAAGTGTTGTCAGCTGTAGTAGCTCAAGCTCAGGGTTTTGGAGCCGAAGCAGCAGCTGGCGTCACTGTGGTGCATCCACAAAGCAGAGTGTTTCATGGATAGCACATTTATAGATGTGGTCACCCTACAGCTTAAGAGGTTGCAGGCAGAGAGGGTATGGGTGACTGCCTGGCAGTCAAGAAGGGCCAGGTAGGCCGTGCATCTCACTCGCCAATCAGCATTCTATTCTGAAGAGTGAGGGTTCATCTGGAGTGTGCAGCCAGAGTCTAGACCACGGCACCATGGCTGGCTCAGCTATACAGCAGGGCAGGAGGAAGATTGGCAAAGCAATAGTGAGAGGGGATTCTATAGTTAGGGGAACAGACAGGTGTTTCTGTGCCTGCAGACGTGAATCTCGGATGGTATGTTGCCTCCCTGGTGCCATGGTCAAGGTTGTCATGGAGCAGCTTCAGAGCACTCTGAAGGCGGGCGGTGAGCAGTGAACAGTTGTAGTCCATTATTGGTACCAACATCATAGGTAGAAAGAGGGATGATGGCCCTGCAGGCAGTTTAGGGAGCTAGGAAAGAAACTAGTAAGCAAGATCTCAAAAGCAGTAATCTCTGGATTACTCCCAGTACTATGCTCAAGTAAGTATAGAAGTAGGAGGATATAGCAGATGAATGTGTAGGTGGAGAAATGGAGGGAGGACTTCAGATTCCTGGGACATTGAGATCAGTTCTGGCAGAGATGGAACTTGTACAGGCCAGACAGGCTGCACCTGAACAGAGCTGAGCCCAATGTCCTTGCAAGGCGATTTTCTAGTGCTATTGGAGAGGGTTTAAACTAATTTGGCAGAGGTCTGGGAACCAAGAGATAAATTGAGAGAGGAAAAACAAGGTGCACAGAGAATTTGGAGAGGCAGTTAGCATCAGAGTAAGAAACAGTAAGGTATTAGGTGGGGTCAGTGTAAGAGGGAATGTAATAAGGTCGAAATTAGGTTTACGGTGCATATGTATGTGAATGCACAGAGTGTGGTAAATAAGGTTGCCAGATAGCCACATGGAAATATGTCATAGTGGTGATAACAGAGACTTGACTCAAAAAAGGGCAGGACTAGATACTAAAAATATTCCTGGATACAAGGTGTTCAGGAAAGATAGGGGATGAAGGAAAGGAGGAGGGGTGGCTGTATTGATTGTATTGATTAAAGAGAACATTACCGTGCTGGAGAGAGAGAGAGAGGATGTCCTAGAGCGGTCAAGGACAGAATCTGTTTGGTTAGAGCTAAGAAACAATAGAGGTACAATTATATTGCTGGGGGTATTCTACAGGCCACCAACTAATGGGAAGGATATAGAGGAACAAATTTGCAAGGAAATTACAGAGTGGTGCAAGAATGTTAGAGTAGTTATATTGGGACCTTTCATTATCCAAATATAGACTGGGTTAGTAATCGTGTAAAGGGCAGAGAGGGGCAAGAGTTTCTATAGTATGTTCAGCAGAATTTTCTACATCAGTATGTTTACAGTCCAATGAGGAAGGAGGCATTGCTGGATCTAGTTCTGGGGAATCAGGTGGGTCAAGTGAATCAAGTGTCAGTAGGAGGGCATTTTTGGGACAGTGATCATAGCAACATAAGATTTAGGTTGGCTATGGAAAAGGATAAGCAGTAATCCAGAGTAAAAATAATTAATAGAGGGAGGCCCAACTTCAATGGAGTGAGAACAGATCTAGCCTAATTAAATCATAATCAAAGATTGGAAGGCAAAACTGTAACTGAACAATGAGCTGCTTTTAAAAAAATGAGCTAGTTCGGGTATAGTCAAGGTACTTTCCTGCGAGGGGGAAAGGTAGGACAAACAGATCCAGAGTTCCCTGGATGACAGAAGAGATAGAGAGTAAGATGAAGCAGAAAAAGGGTGCATATGACAGATGGCAGGTGGATAATACATTAGAGAACCAGGCAGAATATAGAAGTTTCAGAGGCAAAGTGTAAAAACAATTAAGAGAAGCAAAGAGAGAGTATGAAAAGAGACTCGCAGCTGACAAAGTAGGAAATCTAAAAGACTTCTACAGGCACATAAATAGTAAAACAGTCATATAAGGAGGAGTGGGGCCAATTAGGGACCTAAAAAGGGGATTTACATATGGAGGCAATGGGAATGGCTGAGGTACTAAATGAGTACTTTGTATCTGTCTTTACCAAAGATAATGATGCTGCCCCAAGTCATGGTAAAAGAGGAGGTGGTTGAGACACTGGATGGGCTAAAAATTGATAAAGAGGAGGTATTAGATAAGCTGGCTGTACTTAAAGTTGAGAAGTCACCAGGACCGGATGAGATGCATCCAAGGATAGAGAGAGAAGGAAGGCTGGAAATTGTGGAGGCACTGGCCATACTGGAATACAGGTGGAGAGGACTGTAGAATTGCAAATGTTACACCCTTGTTCAAAGAAAAGTGGGTAAAGGATAAACCCAGCAACTACATGCCAGTTAGTTTAACCTCACTGGTGGGAAAGCTTTTAGAAACAATTTTCACTTGGACAAATGTGGATTAATTAAGGAATGCCAGCATGGATTTGATAATAGAAAATCATGTTTAACTAATTTGACTGGTTATTTTGATTAGGGTAATGCAGTTGATTTGAGGTACATGGGCTCCCAAAAGGCATTTGATGAAGGTTCTTGATAAACAGGCTTGTCAGCAAAGTTAGAGTCCATGGAATAAATAGGTCAGTGGCAGCAGGGATACAAAATTGGCTGAGTGACAGGAAACTGAATAGTGGTGAACAGATGTTTTTCAGACTGAAGGCAGGTATATAGTGGGGTTCCCCAAGGGTTGGTGTTGGGACCCTTGCTTTCCTTGATATATATTAATGACCTAGACTTGGATGTATAGGGCACAATTTCATAATCTGCAGATGACACAAAGTTTAGAAGTATTGTGAACTGTGAGGAGGATAGTGATAAACTTCAAGAGGATATAAACAGGGTGGTGGAATGGATAAACAAGTGGCAGATGAAATTTAAGGCAGAAAAGTGTGAAGTCATTCATTTTGGTAGGAAGAATTAGAGGAGGCAATATAAATTAGAAGGTACAATTCTAAAGAGGGTGCAGGAACAGAGGGACCAGGGGGGTATATGTGCACAAATGACCATTGCATGACAGCTTGAAAAAGGAGCTAATAAAGCATATGGGATACCAGGCTTTAGAAAACAGGGGCATAAAGTACAAAAACAAGGAAGCAATGATAAATCTGTAGAAAACACTGGTTTGGCCTCAACTGGAATATTGTGTTCAGTTCTGAGCATCACACTTTGGAGAGGGTGCAGAAAAGATTCATGAGAATGGTTCCAGGGATGAGGATCAGTTACATGGATAGGTTGGAGAAGCTGGGTCTGTTCTCCTTGGAGAAGAGAAGATTAAGAGGAGATTTAATCGAAGTGTTCAAAATGAGGGGTCTGGACAGAGGAGATAGGGACAAAATTTTCCCATTGGTCAAAGAATCCAGAACCAGAGGAGACCGATTTAAAGTGATTGGCAAAAGCAACAAAAGTAACAACAGGGACAACAGCGACATGAGGAAAAACTCTTTATATGCAGAGAATTATTAGGATCTGGAACACACTACTTGAGAGTGTGGCAGATTCACTTGAGGCCGTCAAAAGAGAACAGGATAATTATGTGAAGAGAAAAAAATTGCAGGGCTATGGGGAAAAGGCAGGGGAATGGGTCTTGGTGAGTTGCTCTTGCAGAGAGCTGGCCTGGACATGATGGGCTGAATGGCCTCCTTCTGTGCTGTAGCCATTCTATGATAATGTTAAGTTATGGAGAAGAGCAAGGAACAATCTAAAGTAAAACTTATAAATTGTAAGAGAGCTAACTTCAATGGAATGAGAGGGAATCTATCCAGGGTAAAATGGAACTTAAGATCGACAAGAAAAACTGTAATAGAATAATGGGTAATCTTTAAGGACGAGATGTTTCAGGTACAGGCTAGGTACATTCCAACAAGAGCGAAAGGTATGGGAACCAGAGCCAGGGCTCCTTGGATGACAAGGGAGCTAGAGAATAGGATGAAAAAAAAAGGGTGTATGTTTCATGTCAGGTGAATTCCACAAGCAAGAATGAGGCCAAATACAGTAAGTTGAGAGGAGAAATGAAGAGGAAAATAAGACTGGCAAAGAGAGAATAAAATGGCATTTAACACAAAGGGGAGCCCAAAAATCTTCTAGCAGAATGTAAATAGTATGTGGGTAGTAAGAGGTGGTGCGGGGCCTATTAGGGACAAAGAGGGTGATATATGCTAGAGATGCAGGGCAAGGCTAGAATACTTAATGAGCAGTTTGTATCAGCATTTACTAAGAGGATGCTGACAAAATATATATACACAAGTGAAGATGGTAGAAGTCATGGATGGGGTAAAAATTGATAGGCAGGAGGTACTGGAAAGGCTGGCTATGTTTAGAGTGGATAAGTCACCTAGTCTGGATAGCTTGCATCCCAGGTTGCTCAAGGATGTGGGAGTGGAAATAGCAGTAGGGATTACAATAACCTTCCAATCTTCCCTAGATACAGGCAGGGTGGGGAGTGCCAGAGCATTGGAGAGTGGCAAATGTGACACCCTTATTCAGGAAAAGGTGTAACTACAGGCCAGTCAGTTTAACATCAGTGGTGGGTGTGGTTTTAGAAACAATAATCAGGAGAAAAAGAAAATCAACAGACACTTAGAGAGGCTATACATCAATTCAGGAGAGCCAGCATAGATTTGTAAAAGGCAGAGGGCGCTTGGCTAATCTAATTGATTTTTTTTGATGAAGTGACATAAAAGATTGATGAAGGGAATTCAGTGGATGCTGTTTATGTGGATTTTATGAAACCCTTCGACAAAGTACCACATTAAAGGCTAGTTAACAAAATTGAGGCTCGTGGAATATGAGTGTCAGTGTCAGATTGGATAAGATGGCGAGGTGAGAGTGGTTGCTCTGGATATCAAGGCTGCATTTGGATGAATGTGGTATCAAGGAGCCCTAGCTAAACTGAAGTCAATGGGAATCGGGGGAAAGCCCTCCGCTGGTTGGAATCATACCTGGCACAAAGGAAGATGGTTGTGATTGTTGCAGGCCAATCATCTCAGCCCCAGGACATCACTGCAGGAGTTCCTCAGGGTAGTGTCCTAGGCACAACCATCTTCAGCTGCTTCATCAATGACCTTCCTCCATCAAAAGCTCAGAAATGGAGATGTATGCTGATGATTGTACCATCCGCAACTCCAAAGATACTGGGGCAGTCCGTGTAAAAATGCAGCAAGACCTGGACAACATTCAGGCTTGGGCTGATAAGTGGCAAGTAACATTCGCACCACACAAGCGCCAGGCAATGGTGATCTTCAATAAGAGAGAATATAACTACCTCCCCTTGACATTCAATGGCATTACCATTGTTGAATCCCCCGCGATCAAGATCCTGGGAGTTACCATTGACCAGAGACTGAACTGGAGCAGCCACATAAATACTGTGACTACAAGAACAGTCAGAGACCTCCCGACTCCCCAAAGCCTGTTCATCATCCACAAGGCACATGTCAGGAGTGTGATGGAATATTCTGCACTGGCCTGGATGAGTTCAACTCCAACAATGCATGAATCTCGACACCATCCAGGATAAAGCAGCCCACTTGATCGGCACCCCATCCACCACCGCTGATGCACGGTGGCTGCAGTCTGTACCATATACAAGATGCACTGCAGCAACTCACCATGCCTCCGTCGACAGCACCTTCCAAACCCATGACATCTTCCACCTAGAAGGACAAGGGCAGCAGAAGCAAGGGAACACCACCATCACCTGCAAGTTCCCCTCCAAGTCACACACCATCTTGACTTGGAAATCACCATTCCATCACTGTCGCTGGATCAAAATCCTGGAACTCTCTCCCTAACAGCACTGTGGGTGTACCTGCACCAGATGGACTGTAGCGGTTCAAGAAGGCAGCTCACCACCACCTTCTTGAGGCAATTAGAGATGGGCAAGAAATGCTGGCCTTGCCAGTGATGCCCACATCCCATGACATTTTTTTTTAATTGGCTTAAGGATAGAAAACACCGTGTTGTGGTAAATGGTTGTTTTTCAGACAGGAGGAAGGCAAAGTGTTGTTCCTCAAGGGTCAGTGCTAGGACCACTGCTGTTTTTTGATCTTTATAAATGATTTGGATGTTGGAATAGTGTAAAATTTCAAAATTTGCCAATGATCCTAAACTTGGAGATGTGCCAGACAGTGAGAATGATACCAACTGACTGCAACAGGACATAGATAGGCTAGCAGATTGGGCAGACAAGTGACAGATGGAATTTAATGCACAGAAGTGTGAGGGAAGGGATAGGGAGAGGCAATATAGACTTAATGGCAAAGTTCTAAATTGTGTACAGGACAGACGGACCTTGGAGTTCATGTGCATAGATCTTTGAAGGAGGCAAGAAATATTTAGGGAGTAGTTAGTAAAGCAGGTGGGATGTTGGGCTTCATAAATCAAAAGTATTGAGTACAAAAGCAGGGACGTTATGCTGAACCTTTATAAAGCTCTGGTGAGGCCACAACCAGAATATCGCATCCAGTTCTGGTCACCACATTTTAGGAAGGATGTGAGGATCCTTGAGTAGGTGCAGAGAAGATTTACCAGAATGATTCCAGGGATGAGGTATTTTAGCTACAAGCACGGGATGGAGAAGCTCAGGTTGTTCTCCTTGGAGCAGAGGAGACTGAAGGCAGATTTGATAGAGGCGTACAAGATTATGACAAATTTAGATAAGGTAGACAAAAAAAGCTGTTCCCATTAGCTGATGGCACAAGGACTAGGAGACATACATTTAAGATTTTGGGCAAGAGATTTTGGGGAGTGGGGGGAGAATGTGAGCTCAACGCGAGTTGTTGCTGCCTGCAAGGGCAGTGGACGTGGAGATGAATCACTTCAAAGCGAAATTGGATCGGCACAGGGGAAATAAACCTGCAGGGCTACAGGGATAGAGCAGGGGAGTGGGACTGACTGGAATGCTCTGCAGAGAGCCCACATGGACTCAATGGGCTGAATGGTCTCCTTCTATGCCATTCTGACTTTTAATAATGAGATTTATGTTCCTGACATGAAACGCAACTTCAAGTCTCATTCTTGTTGGTAGCAAAGCAAGAACATGAAGTTTTCTTGGAGGTTGTTTACATTTGTAATATTTTTCTTACTGTCTCTTTTTCTATCTCTTAAACCACTGTTTCTTTCCCTCTGAAGATAAATAAAGTAAAAAATAAACTGCTAATGTACAGAGTGGTCATGAAAAGAGTACAGTGCAAATAGAGTGCAAGGGTTGGCAATTTGTTGAATGGGAATTCAGTGCAGAGGGCAAAAGAGGTGTTGCTTTTCTCCTCCAATATTTATATTGGTTCATGCAAGTTTGAGGCATTAAGTATTCAAAAATTTTATCCAGTGTTTAGTGCACATTAGTGTGTAGAAAAGGAAACTTAAAAGTAGATAATAATTTAGTCTAAGATATGGCAGAACAGGTTGTGTTAATCTGGACTGCAGAATGTGGGAGTTAATGACATCGAAACTATCCTGAGTGAACACATCTGCAGAAAATGACTCCATGTCTAATCTCTCTGACTCAGTCAATGAGCTGGAGTGTGAGTTGAAGACACTTGAGACACAAAGGATGGCGAAAGGTATCTAAACAGTTTGCTCCAAACTTTAGTCACACCTTGTAGAGAGGTGCAGGTTCAGAATAGGGTTGGTGTTGTCGGTAGTGTACAGTATAAGAGGAATACAGGTGAGATAAAGAAGGAGGAACCACAGAACCTGATACTAACCAACAAGTACAATGTACTTGCTACCTGAGAGGTTATGGATAAAGACTGTCGGAAGGACAGCCAGAATGAGGACCATGGCATCTTGGAATAGATTGGGTCCAAAGTTGGGAGGGGGTGGGGTGAGGTGTGGAGGAGACAAAGCATATTGTGATAGTAGTAGGGAATTCAATAATTAGAGGGACAGATGCCATCCTTTGAAAGCAGGATCAAAGAGTCCCACATGGTATGTTGACTTCCTGGTGCCAGGGTGAGGGACATCTCAAACAGGCTTGAAAAGGATATTGAAGAGGCAGGATCCGGTAGTTATGATCAATGTTGGGACCAACAACATTGGGAAGAGTAGGCAAGAGGTCCTGTTTGGAGAGTACCAGGAACTAGGGGCTAAAGTACAGTATCTCAAAGGTTGTAACTTCCAGATTATAACTGAGCCCATTGCAAACTGGCTTAAGGATAAGCAGATCAAGGAAGCGAACAGACGATGGAAGGAATGGTGTGGGAAAGACAGCTTCCATTTCATGGGACACTAGCACCAGTATTGAGACATGAAGGGACTGTAACATTGGGATGGACTCCACCTGAACTGGGCTAGGAACATGGTCCTACTGGAAAGGATAAACTGGGCAGTCACAAGGACTTTAAACCAGTAAATTGGGGAAGGGCTCAGATGAAAAGGGTAATTTACTTAATAGTTTAAAAATAAACAAAAGGGAGGAGAATAGAGTAACAGTGAAAATTGTGCTTTAGGCATTACAGGTAAAGGGACAACTAAAAAGATGTAAAGTGATTAAACCAGGAAACAGAAGTAAGAAATGTGAGTTACAGCTGAAGGACAGGTTAGGGTGTGTGTCCCAAATAAGCATTCGTTTATACAAACACATGGAGTATAAGGAACAGACCGAATAAATTGCAAGTGCAAATTCAACTTGCAGGGTATGGCAAGGTAACCATTACTGAGACATGGCTGCAAGAGGGTCAGGTTGGGAACTGAATATACAAGTTTACAAGGTCTACAGGAAAGATTAGGAAAATGGTAGAGTGGTAGGAGTAGACTTAATGATTAAGGATGAAATCACTTCAATGATAAGAGAGGATATCACTAGATGCAAGTAGTAAAGAATTCATGGGTGGAATTTAAAAATGGAAAAGGATTTAAAACTGTATTCGGCATTTTATTATAGGCCCCCTGGTAGCAACTGTGAAGTAGTAGATTGTATAAATGCAGATTAGACAAGCATGTGGAAAAGGCTCAGTGGGTTTTAATGGGGGATTTTAACTTTCCTATAGTCTGGGATAAACACACATCAGAAAGTCAGTGAAGAGGAGTGTGTTCGGGATAGCTTTCTGCAGCAGTGTGTCCTAAAACCAGCAAGTGGGCACGGCATATTAGAGTTAGTAATCAGCAATGAGACAGATTTAGTAACAGCCTAATGGTGAATGAACATTTCTCTAATAGTGATCATTGTATAATTGAGTTCAATGTAATGTTTGAAAAGAGAAAACATAAAACAGCTACTAAGATTCTAGATTTAGATAAGGCTGTGACTTCAATGTGATGAAACAGAGACTGCCCACAATCTGTTAATGGGAGGTGTTCAAAGAAGAATTTGTGATACAGAATCAGTTTATACCCTTAAGAGGAAAGAGATGGCTTCCCAAAAAAGACAACCATGCACAATTAAAGAGGTAAAGAGTCAACATAAGACTGAAAGAAAAAGCATACAAAAATGATTTTTAAAAAGCACAGATCCTGGAGAATGGGAAAGATACAAAGAGAAGCAAAAGGTGACGAAACAGATAGCATGAGCTACGAAAAGGGATGATGAAAAGAAACTTGCAAGTGATATCAAAATCAACACAAAAAATTAGTTACTTTTGGAAAACAATGGAGATCAGGAGCAACGTGGGCCCTTTTAAATCCTGATAATGTTGAAATTGTCAATGAAAAGAAGGAAGTGATGGATGTGTTGAACAATTACCTTGCAATAGTATTTGAAGTAAAGGAAGAGATCAGCATGCCAGGAATCCCAAAGAAACTAATAGTAAATCAGGGTTAAGGACTCACCAAAACTAACAGCAGCAAAATAACAGTAATGAAAAAAAAAATGGCACTAAAGAGTGACAACTTCAGACGATCAGATGGTTTTAAAGGAAGTAGATGCAGATGCCCTAACTATAATCTTCAAAGTTCTTGATTTGGGAACTCTTCCTTTAGATTGGAAAATGACATATTATTCCACTATTTAAGAAAGGTGAGATACCAGAGAATTATGGATGAGTTGTTGGGAAATTACCAGAATCTATAATTAAAGATGATTGAACACCTTGAAATTTTTTAGCAGATCAGAGACGGTCAGGATGGATTTGTAAAGGGTAGATCATGCCTGGCAAACCTGACTGATTTTTTATTTTGAAGATAACTAAAGTAGTGGACAGGAGAATGTTTGCGGATGTTATTTATATGGACTACCAGAAGGCATTTAGTAAAGTCAACAACAACTTGTCCTTATATAGCACCATTAACTTAATAAAATGTCCCAAGGCACCTTATAAAACAAGGTATGACACCGAGACACAAAAGGAGATATTAGAGCAGATGACCAAACATTTGGTCAAAGAGGCAGACTTTACAAAGAATCTGAAAGGAGGAAAGAGAGGTGGAGATGTTAGGCAAGTCCAGAGCTTAGGGCCGAGGAAGCTGAAGGTATGACTTCCAGTGATGGAATGATTAAAATTAGGGATACTTAAGAGGCCACAATTAGAGGAGCGCAGAGATCTCGGAGGGCTGTAGAGCTGGAGGAGATTACAGAGATAGAGAGTAGCAAGGATAAGAATTTTAAAGTCAAGGCATTGCAAAACTGGGAGTCAATGTAGGTCAGCGAGCACAGGAGTGATGGGTGAACGAGACTTGGTGCGAGTCAGGCCATGGGCAACAGAGCTTTGGATGACCTCACGTTTACAGAGGGTAGAATGTGGGAAGCTGGCCAGTTAAGCTCCATGTTTGAATCCCTTGATATGCACTCCATCACCAAGAACCCCTACTTCCAGCTCTGTAACATCGCGCTTCTCCAGCCCTGCCTCAGCTCATCCGCTGCTGAAACTTCATCTTCTACCCTCCATCCTGCACCAGCTTAAGCTCATCCAAAACTCTGCTGCCTGGGTCCTAACTTGCACTGAGTCCTGAACACCCATCACCCTTGTGGATGCCTCCCAGTCCAGCAATGCTTCCAATATAAAATTCTCATCATGTTCAAATCCATCCATGGCCTCACCCCTCCCCATCTCTGTAACCTCCTTCAGCGCTACAACCAGACTTCCCTCTAAGCTGCGTGCTGCACAGCAACGCAAAAGTCCTTGCGCAGGTCGCGCACAGGTCGACCCCTTTATGTTACCATGCATGCGGTAAATTAATTGGGGCCAGGCACTCCAAAATAATTAGAGGAAACATTGTGTATAAGGCTCCCTTCCAATTCTGGTCTCTTGCCTTTCCCTTACTCCCTTCACCTCACCATTGATGGCCGTGCCTCCAACTGCCTAGGCCCCAAACTCTGGAACTCCCTCCCTAAACCTCTCTATTAAAACACTTCTTAAAACCTACATCTTTGACCAAGCTTTTAGTTAATCCTCCAAATGGCTTTCTTTAGCTTAGTTTCAACTTTTGGCTGATTTCACTATTGTGAAGCACCTTGGGACATTTTGTTGGCATTAAAAGGCACTATATAAACACAAGTAATTGTTATTCTGCCAGGGACAAGCAAGTTTTCTAAGTAAAACAATCCTTGCACCCTACTTGAAGGATTCAACCATCTTGTACTTGACTAGCCAATCGAGCCCTTCAACACTAAAGAGACAGGATCAAAAGATGTTCCCCCACCCCATCAGGCATAACTAAACAAACATAACCACTTGGATAGCTGAACCCCCTGTTTGAGTGAAAGATGCAAGATAATCTAAATCTAGCCAAGTATTCAAAACTAGAACCATCTCAGCATGTGCTAAGAGTATAATAAGAGCTTAGATCCCCTTAACCCTTCTGGGAATGGTCACTTCAAAGACCCTGCTTGATATATCATTCAAATGTATACCAGAACAAAATACACAAGATTGTAAACTCATTACATCCTATCCTTAGCCATCTCATCCCAAATTGCAAACAAGCAGACAGAAAAAGTGAAAATATAAAGCATCCTACTTCCTTTCCCTTTTTGCCCTCTCTTTCCACCGGGTCTCTGATGATACATTCATAACCCTTGCCACAAACCAGAAGCTAAATGGGCTTAGCAATGGCAGTGACAAGACCCATGGGCATGTTAGTCTTCCTGCCCTCCTTCCTCCCTGGGCCTGGTTCCGGGGTCAGTATTGATCCCAGTATCCATTCTACCAACATGAGATTCCCGTATAAAAGGAACTGTAAATTCTGGAATTTCAATATGAGAAAAAAAAAGACAGGTTTATGTTTCAACTGGGATTTTCCAGCATCAGAACTGGTCTGAAATATCAGAGTTATACAGCACAGAAACAGGCCCTTCGGCCCCCCGTGTCTGTGCCGACCATCAAGCTTATCTATTCCAATCCCATTTTCCAGCACTTGGCCGTAGCCTTGTATGCTTTGACGTTTCAAGTGCTCATCTAAATACTTCTTAAATGTTGTGAGGGTTCCTGCCTCTACCACCCCTTCAGGCAGTGTGTTCCAGATTCCAACCACCCTCTGGGTGAGAAAATCTTTCCTCAAATCCCTTCTAAGCCTTACCCCTTTACCTTGCCCATTACCTTAAATTTATGCCCCCCGGTTATTGACCCCTCCGCTAAGGGAAAATGTTTCTTCCTATCTACCCCCCTCATAATTTTGTATACCTCAATCAGGTCCCCCCTCAGCCTTCTCTGCTCTAATATCAATCCTGTTTTTTTTTTCTCTCAGGTGGATATTTCCAACTTCCAGCATTCCTGGCTTATCTTATTATCCTTGAAACCCCTCTTAATTCAGCAGGAGAGGAGTTAATGTGACAGTAGAGGCACTCCCAATATGAAGTCCCTTATTTTCTGAACAATACAATTTCTTTATTCAGTTTGTTCAGCCAGTGTCACTCTACATCACAAAGAATAAAAAGGGAACAGAGCCTGAAAAACAAAGGGATAGTCTGAGCCCAACATGAAATCAACAGACTCTCAACTCCAGCTCACCAAATTACTTCTCACTGTTCAGCATCAGCAGTTAAAGACAAACAATTCAATTTTAAATTTCACCAGCAGAACACTCATTAAAACAACTCGAAAGAGTTGTTTCAAAGAAACGAGACAGGGAAAAGTACCTGCTCTCAATCCGAGAGATGCCCTGAACAGAATTAAAATGTTACATGGATCAGTGCTGAAGTCTCAGCTATTTACAATCTCTATTACTGACTGAAATAAAGAACCAAGAGTATTGTATGCGAGTTTGCTGACTATTCAAAGCTAGGTGGGCAACTAAGCTGTGAGGTCAGAAAGAGGCTGCAAAGGGATATAGACAGGTTAAGAGGCTGGACAAGGAGGTTGCAGATGGATGATAATGTGGGGAACTGTGAGGTAATTCACTTTGGTAGGAAGAACAGAAAAACAGATTTTTTTTTTTTATAAATGAGAAATTATTAAACGTTGGTGTTCAGAGGGATCTGGGTGAACAGGTGCAGCAAGCAATGAGGAAAGCAAATGGCCTTTATTGCAAAGGAATTGAAGTACAAGAATAAGGAAGTCTTGCTACAATTGTACAGGGCTTTGGTGAGACCATATCTGCAGTACTGAGTACAGGTTTGGTCTCCATACCTGAGGAAGGATATACTTGCCTTAGAGGGAGTGCAGCAAAGTTTCACGAATGATTGCTGGGAGAAGAGGGTTGTCCGATGATGAGACACTGTCTGGAATTTACAAGAATGAAAGGTGATCTCTTGGAGGTGGAGCGGGGGGAGAGAGAAGGGAGAAAGGTTGGGGGGGGGTGAAGGGAGAACGGGGGGGGGGGGGTGAAGGGAGAACGGGGGGGGGGGGGTGAAGGGAGAACGGGGGGGGGGGGGGTGAAGGGAGAACGGGGGGGGGTGAAGGGAGAACGGGGGGGGGGTGAAGGGAGAACGGGGGGGGGGTGAAGGGAGAACGGGGGGGGGGGTGAAGGGAGAACGGGGGGGGGGTGAAGGGAGAACGGGGGGGGGGTGAAGGGAGAACGGGGGGGGGGTGAAGGGAGAACGGGGGGGGGGTGAAGGGAGAACGGGGGGGGGGGTGAAGGGAGAACGGGGGGGGGGTGAAGGGAGAACGGGGGGGGGGTGAAGGGAGAACGGGGGGGGGTGAAGGGAGAACGGGGGGGGGTGAAGGGAGAACGGGGGGGGGGTGAAGGGAGAACGGGGGGGGGTGAAGGGAGAACGGGGGGGGGGGTGAAGGGAGAACGGGAGGGGGTGAAGGGAGGACGGGAGGGAGTGAAGGGAGGACGGGAGGGGGGGGGAAAGTGGGACGGGAGGGGGGGGGGAAAGTGGGACGGGAGGGGGGGGGGAAAAAGTGGGACGGGAGGGGGGGGGAAAAAGTGGGACGGGAGGGGGGGGGAAAAAGTGGGACGGGAGGGGGGGGAAAAAGTGGGACGGGAGGGGGGGGGAAAAAGTGGGACGGGAGGGGGGGGGAAAAAGTGGGACGGGAGGGGGGGGGAAAAAGTGGGACGGGAGGGGGGGGGAAAAAGTGGGACGGGAGGGGGGGGGGAAAAAGTGGGACGGGAGGGGGGGGGGGAAAAAGTGGGACGGGAGGGGGGGGGGAAAAAGTGGGACGGGAGGGGGGGGGGAAAAAGTGGGACGGGAGGGGGGGGGGAAAAAGTGGGACGGGAGGGGGGGGGGGAAAAGTGGGACGGGAGGGGGGGGGAAAAAGTGGGACGGGAGGGGGGGGGGAAAGTGGGACGGGAGGGGGGGGGGGAAAGTGGGACGGGAGGGGGGGGGAAAAAGTGGGACGGGAGGGGGGGGGAAAAAGTGGGACGGGAGGGGGGGGGGGGAAAAAGTGGGACGGGAGGGGGGGGGGGGAAAAAGTGGGACGGGAGGGGGGGGGGGGAAAAAGTGGGACGGGAGGGGGGGGGGGGGAAAAAGTGGGACGGGAGGGGGGGGGGAAAAAGTGGGACGGGAGGGGGGGGAAAAAGTGGGACGGGAGGGGGGGGAAAAAGTGGGACGGGAGGGGGGGGGGAAAAAGTGGGACGGGAGGGGGGGGGAAAAAGTGGGACGGGAGGGGGGGGGAAAAGTGGGACGGGAGGGGGGGGGAAAAGTGGGACGGGAGGGGGGGGGGAAAAGTGGGACGGGAGGGGGGGGGGAAAAGTGGGACGGGAGGGGGGGGGGAAAAGTGGGACGGGAGGGGGGGGGGAAAAGTGGGACGGGAGGGGGGGGGGAAAAGTGGGACGGGAGGGGGGGGGGAAAAGTGGGACGGGAGGGGGGGGGGAAAAGTGGGACGGGGGGGGGGGGAAAGTGGGACGGGGGGGGGGGGGGGGAAAGTGGGACGGGGGGGGGGGGGAAAGTGGGACGGGGGGGGGGGGGAAAGTGGGACGGGGGGGGGGGGGGAAAGTGGGACGGGGGGGGGGGGGGAAAGTGGGACGGGGGGGGGGGGGAAAGTGGGACGGGGGGGGGGGGGAGAAAAGTGGGACGGGAGGGGGGGGGGGAAAAGTGGGACGGGGGGGGGGGAAAGTGGGACGGGAGGGGGGGGGAAAAGTGGGACGGGAGGGGGGGGGGGAAAGTGGGACGGGAGGGGGGGGGGGAAAAGTGGGACGGGAGGGGGGGGGGGAAAAGTGGGACGGGAGGGGGGGGGGGAAAAGTGGGACGGGAGGGGGGGGGGGAAAAGTGGGACGGGAGGGGGGGGGGGAAAAGTGGGACGGGAGGGGGGGGGGGAAAAGTGGGACGGGAGGGGGGGGGGAAAAGTGGGACGGGAGGGGGGGGGGAAAAGTGGGACGGGGGGGGGGGAAAGTGGGACGGGAGGGGGGGGGGAAAGTGGGACGGGAGGGGGGGGGGAAAGTGGGACGGGAGGGGGGGGGGGGAAAGTGGGACGGGAGGGGGGGGGGAAAAGTGGGACGGGAGGGGGGGGGGAAAAGTGGGACGGGAGGGGGGGGGGAAAAGTGGGACGGGGGGGGGGAAAAGTGGGACGGGGGGGGGGGGAAAAGTGGGACGGGAGGGGGGGGGGGAAAGTGGGACGGGGGGGGGGGGGAAAGTGGGACGGGAGGGGGGGGGGAAAAGTGGGACGGGAGGGGGGGGGGAAAAGTGGGACGGGAGGGGGGGGGGAAAAGTGGGACGGGAGGGGGGGGGGAAAAGTGGGACGGGAGGGGGGGGGGAAAAGTGGGACGGGAGGGGGGGGGGGAAAAGTGGGACGGGAGGGGGGGGGGGAAAAGTGGGACGGGAGGGGGGGGGGGAAAAGTGGGACGGGAGGGGGGGGGGGAAAGTGGGACGGGAGGGGGGGGGGAAAGTGGGACGGGAGGGGGGGGGGGAAAGTGGGACGGGAGGGGGGGGGGTGGTGGGGAGAGGGGGACGACATTGGAGATGGGGGTATGAGAGGTGGAAGGGTCCTGGTGGAGTTGGTGCTCAGACTCAGGACAGTGCTCCTCCGACAGACTCTATGTTCAGCTGTTGACCGAACAAAACTTTGCGGAGAATAGCGCGGGTTCCGGAGCCTGGGACTGACTGGCTCTGCGAAAACACTTTCAATACAGTTTGCACTAAAGCCATAACCGATCCTGAGTGTGATAATCCGGCTCATACTGAGTACACACTGACCCTAAGTGTGTTAACTCAGCCCCATACTGAATACATAGTGCTCTCTCAACTCACCCATGTCCTGTCCGTGTCTCTGTTCCAGCCGCACTCACTGCCACTGAGGGACTCACAGCTGCCGGCAGTTAAAGGCTCTCAGTCCGAGTCCTTCCCTCCTTCAAATCTGTAATCTCAGAGCAGACAAACCAAACCAAAGGAAATTCCACTCCTCAAAATATCATTCAAAAAAGCTTTACTCGAAGGGGGTGCGCTCCTGCTACCAGCACAGCACAAACACACCGAACTAACACAGTACAGCATCAATATAGCACTTTCCTAACACACCAGCCCAACATAATACTGCACTACCACACCAACCCAGCACTGCAACAATACAGCAGCAATAAAACACAGCACTGCACGCTGTTACGGATTGAATTATTTTTCTCCCCAGATTTCTAAAAACGGTGTGTGCGTCTTTAAGGCTGTTAAAACAGTGCATCTTTAAGGGAGAGAAGATTCTAGAGACACTGTGTACTGCAGCTGCATAGGAGTGGAATTTCGTTTGGTTTGTCTGCTCTGAGCAACAGCAGGAGAGAGGTGTCACATGTTATGTTGTGTCCATTTTGACTGTGTGTAACTGGCAGAAATCGGTTTGATGCAATTGTTCTGAGAGCTTTTCCAGCGAAGCCATCTGGAAAAATGAGTTGTTCTATTCTCTCTCAAGAAAAATTCTACAAGGCTACAAACCAATTAATTCCCTAAGTAAATAAGAAAAGCTTTTTTTCTTTACAAATTATTTACATTGCTGTGCTCATCGTTGAAAGAACTGTTGAATGCCTATCAAACACAGACTGCTTCATCAAATCCATGTGAAGACTTCGAGTGAACTTTGATTATCTTCACATCAGAAGACCCCATTCACCAGGAACGTGAAACACAAAGACTTTCTTATTTATTCTGAAGGGGCTGCTAATTTTAAAACTACCTTTTTTAAAAACAAGTCACCGATTATCACTTTTGAGTGGATGTGTGTATGGGGCGAGTTAGGTTAAAATAAGCAGTTATAAGATCTTTAGGCATAGATTTATCTTATAGAGTTTAAGATTTAGTTTTAATAAATAGTTACTTTGTTGTTGTCTAAAGGTAACTGGTTTGGTCTCTTTCATTCTAGGGATACATGATGTTTAATTTGGCTGTTTTTCCGATTTTGTGAAAGCTTAATAATATGCTGTGACCTGTGAAGTGACGGGACTGAATTGACAGTGTGTTGCTCCCTCCACGGTCATAACAACTAACACAGGGCTGCACTAACATAACCAATGCAGCACTAACAGGGCAGTGCTCTAACAGAGCAGTAACATACAGAGAAGTGCACTAACAGAGCACTGCACTAACACGGCATTGCACTAATACAGCAATGCACTAACACAGCAGTGCACTAACATAACACTAACAACACAGCACTGCTCTAACAGAGCAGCACACTAACACAGCACTGCACTAATACAGCAATGCACTAACACAGCAGTGCTCTAACATAACACTAACAACACAGCACTGCTCTAACAGAGCAGCACACTAACACAGCACTGCTCTAACAGAGCACTGCACTAACACAGCAGTGCTCTAACATAACACTAACAACACAACACTGCACTAACAGAGCAGTAACATCGAGTCATAGAGTCATACAGCGTAGAAACAGGCCCTTCGGCCCACCGCATCCATGCTGACCATAATGTCTATCGATACTAATCCCACCTGCCTGCATTAATTCCATATCCCTCTATGCCTTGCTCATTCAAGTACCTGTCCAGATGCCTCTTAAATGTCACTACTGTTCCTGCCTTCACCACCTCCTCAGCCAGCTCATTCCAGATACCCACTATTCTTTGTGTGAAAAATGTACCCCTTTGATCCCCTTTAAACCTCCTCCCTCTCACCTTAAATCTATGCCCTCTAATTTTAGTCACCCCTACCATGGGAAACAGACTCTGGCTATCTACCCTATCTATGCCTTTCATAATTTTATATACCTCTATCATGTCACCTCTCAGCCTCCTTCGCTCCAAGGAAAACAGACCCAGTTTATGCAATCTCTCTTTATAACTCAAGCCCTCCAAATCAGGCAACATCCTTGTGAATCTTTTCTGCACCCTCTCTAGCTTAATCACATCTTTCCTGTAGTGCGGCAACCAGAACTACACACAGTACTCCAATCACAGCCTAACCAACGTTATGTACGACTGTAACATGACGTCCCAACTCTTGTACTCAATGCCTCAGCCGATGAAGGCAAGCATGCCATACGCCTTCTTCACCACCCTGTCTACCTGTGTTGTCACTTTCAGGGAACTATGTACTTGCACCCCAAGGTCTCTCTGCTCAACAACACTCCCCAGGGCCCTGCCATTCACTGTATATGTCCTGCCCTGGTTTAACTTCCCAAAATGCATCACTTCGCACTTGTCTGCGTTTAATTCCATTTGCCAATCCCTTGCCCACTTTCCCAGTTGATCTATAGTCTGTTGTAACCTTAGACAACCTTCTTCACTGTCCAATATACCACCAATTTTGGTGTCATCTGAAAACTTACTAATCATGCCCCTTACATTCACATCCAAGTCATTAATATATATGACAAACAACAGAGGGCCCAGCACCGATCCCTGCGGCACACCCCTGGTCACCGGCCTCCAATCTGAAAAACAACCTTCCACTACCAGCCTCTGCCTCCTATCACCAAGTCAATTTTGTATCCAATTTGCTAGCTCACCCTGGATCCCATGTGTTCGAACCTTCTGGACCCACCTACCATGCGGGACCTTGTCAAAGGCCTTGCTAAAGTCCATGTGGACAATGTCCATGTGGACAATGTCCATCGCCCTGCCCTTGTCAATCCTCTTGGTCACCTCCTCGAAAAACTCAATCAAATTCGTAAGACATGATTTCCCACGCACAAAGCCATGCTGACTATCCCTAATCAGACCATACCTTTCCAGATGCATATAAATCCTGTCTCTCAGAATCCCTTCCAATAACTTTCCCACCACTGATGTAAGGCTCACTGGCCTGTAGTTCCCTGGCTTATCTCTGCTGCCCTTCTTAAATAAAGGCACAACATTAGCTATCCTCCAGTCTTCCGGTAACTCATCCGTGGCTAACGATGATACAAAAATCTCGGCCAGGGCCCCAGCAATCTCCTCCCTTGCTTCCCATAGCATCCTAGGATACACCTGGTCAGGCCCTGGGGATTTATCCACCTTAATGTGCTTCAAAACCTCCAACACCTCCTCCTTGTAACGTTGGTATGCTGCAGGAAATTGGTGTTCCCTGCCTTGAACTCACTAGCTTCCATGACCTTCTCCATGGTAAATACGGATGAGAAATATTAATTTCAGACCTCGCCCATTTCCCGTGGCTCCACACATAGATTGCCACACTGATCCTTAAGGGGTCCTACTCTCTCCCTAGCTACCCTTTTACTCTTAATGTACTTATAGATTCTTTTAGGATTCTCCTTTATCTTATCTGCCAGGGAAATCTCGTGGCCCCTTTTCGCCCTCCTAATTTCCTTCTTAACTGTAGTCCTACATCCCCCATACGCGTCCAGGGACTCGCTCAATCCCAGCTGCCTATACCTGACAAACGCCTCCTTCTTTGTCCTGACCAGACCCTCAATATCCCTCGTCAACCAAGGTTCTCCAAACTTGCCAGCCTTGCCCTTCCATCTAACAGGAACATGCCGGCCCTGAACTCTTCCTATCTCACTTTTAAAAGCCTCCCACTTGCCAGACGTCCCTTTACCTGTAAACAGCGTCTCACAATCAACTTTTGAGAGTTCCTGTCTGATGCCATTGAAATTAGCCTTCCCCCAATTTAGGACTTCAATCTGAGGACCAGTCCTATCCTTTTCCATAACTATCTTGAAGCTAATAGAGTTATGGTCACTGGTCCCAAAGTGCTCCCCCACTGACACATCAACCACCTGCCCAGCCTCATTTCCGAAGAGGAGGTCGAATGAAGCCCCTTCTCTAGTAGGGCCATCCACATACTGCTTCAGAAAACTATCCTGGACACACTTAACAAATTCTTCCCCATCTGATCCCTTAGCACTAAGGCAGTCCCAGTCAATATTAGGGAAGTTAAAATCACCTACTATTACAACCCTATAATTCCTACACCTATCTGTGATTTCCCTTTATATATGCTCCTCCGCTTCCCTCTGATTATTGGGGGGCCGATAGTATAATCCCATCAAAGTGATCACCCCATTCTTATTTCTAAGTTCTACCCATATGGCCTCACTGGACATTCCCCCCAGGATATCCTCTCTAAGTACTGCTGTGAAGTCCTCCCTAATCAATAGCGCAACTCCTCCTCCTCTCTTACCTCCACCTCTGTCACGCCGGAAGCATCGGTACCCCAGAACATTGAGCTGCCAGTCCTGCCCATCCCTCAACCACGTTTCCGTAATAGCTATAATATCACAATTCCATGTACCGATCCATGCTCTGAGTTCATCTGCCTTACCTGTAAGGCTTTTTGCATTAAAGTAAATACAGTTCAGACCTTCCACGCTCCCTGTCCTGCCCCTGCCCGGCCTGCCTACTGGACTTGCTTGATGTAATCTCTACATTTGCCTCAACTATCTCTTCTGAGAGATTACTACTTTGGGTCACACCCCACTGCAAGACTACTTTAAATCCTCCCATGTAGCACTAGCAAATATCCCCGCAAGGATATTGGTCATCCTCCATACATAGCACTGCACTAAGAGAGCAGTAACATACACAGCACTGCATTAACACAACACTGCACTAACACAGCACAGCACGAAGCGAATACTGTGCTAACACAATGCTGTGCTAAGACAACACTGCACTAATGCAACACTGCACTAACGCAACACTGCATTAACATGGCACTGCACTAACACAGCACTGCACCAACACAGCAATGCACCAACACAAAACTGCACTAACACAAAACTGCACTAGCACAATGCTGCACAAATAAAATGCTGCACGAGCACAACAGTACACTACCGCAAAACTGCACGAATGCAACACTGCACAAACACAACACTGCATGAACGCAACACTACACTAACACAACACTGCAGGAAACAAACATTGCACTAACACAGCACGGCACTAACACAGCACTGCACTAACACAGCACTGCAGGAAACAAACATTGCGCTGACACTGCACGGTACGAACACAGCACTGCACGAACACAGCACTGCACGAAAATAACACTGCACTAACAGAACACTGCACTAACACGACACTGCACGAAAACAACACTGCACTAACACAGCACGGCAATAACACAACACTGCACTAACACAACACTGCACTAACACAACACTGCAGTAACACAAAAATGCACGAACACAACACTGCACTAACACAACACTGCACGAACACAACACTGCAATAACACAACACTGCATTAACACAACACTGCACTAACACAACACTGCAGTAACACAAAAATGCACGAACACAACACTGCACTAACACAACACTGTACTAACACAACACTGTACGAACACAACACTGCAATAACACAACACTGCACTAAGACAACACTGCACTAACACAACACTGTACTAACACAACACTGCACGAACACAACACTGCACTAAGACAACACTGCACTAACACAACACTGTACTAACACAACACTGCACGAACACAACACTGCACGAACACAACACTGCACTAACACAACACTGCACTTTCATAACACTGCAGTAACACAAAAATGCACTAAGACAACACTGTACTAACACAACACTGTACTAACACAACACTGCACGAACACAACACTGCAATAACACAACACTGCACTAAGACAACACTGCACTAACACAACACTGCACTTTCACAACACTGCAGTAACACAAAAATGCACTAACACAACACTGTACTAACACAACACTGTACTAACACAACACTGCACGAACAGAAAACTGCACTAACACAACCATTAACAAACACAGCACTGCAGTAAACAAACAGTGCACTAACACAGCACTGCAAGAATACAGCACTGCACACACAGAGCACTACACTAACACAACACTGCACTAACACAACACACCAGTAACAGAACACTGCAGTAACACAGCACTGCAGTAACACAGCACTGCAGTAACGCAGCACTGCAGAAACGCAGCACTGCAGTAACACAACACTGCACTAAGGCAACACTGCACTAACGCAACACTGCACTAACACTACACTGCACTAACAAAGCACTGCAAGAATACAGCACTGCACACACAGAGCACTACACTAACACAACACTGCACTAACAAAACACAGCAGTAACACAACACTGCAGTAATGCAGCACTGCAGTAACGCAGCACTGCAGTAACGCAGCACTGCAGAAACGCAGCATTGCAGTAACGCAACACTGCACTAAGGCAACACTGCACTAACGCAACACTGCACTAACACAACACTGCACTAACACAACACTGCAGTAAACACACGCTGCACTAACAAAACATTGCACTAACGCAACACTGCACTAACGCAACACTGCACTAATGCAACATTGTACTAACACAGCACAGCACTAACACAGCACGGCACTAACACAGCACTGCACTAACACAGCACGGCACAAGTACAACACTGCACTAACACAACACTGCACGAACACAACACTGCATTAACACAACACTGCAGTAACACGACACTGCAGTAACACAGCACTGTAGTAACACAGCAGTGCACTGAGGCAACACTGCACTAAGGTAACACTGCACTAACACAACACTGCACTAAAACAACACTGCACTAACACAGCACTGCAGTAAAGACACACTGCACTAACACAGCACAGCACTAACACAGCACTGCACTAACATGACACTGCATTAACACAATACTGCACGAACACAGCACTGCACCAAAAAAACACTGCGCTAACATGACACTACACGAACACAACACTGCACTAACTCAAAAATGCACTAAAACAACACTGCAGTAACATAAAAATGCACGAACACAACACTGTACTAACACAACACTGCACTAACACAACACTGCACGAACAGAAAACTGCACTAACACAACAATTAACAAACACAGCACTGCAGTAAACAAACAGTGCACAAACACAGCACTGCAAGAATACAGCATTGCACACACAGAGCACGACACTAACACAACACTGCACTAACACAACACAGCAGGAACAGAACACTGTAGTAACACAGCACTGCACTAACACAGCACGGCAATAACACAACACTGCACTAACACAACACTGCACTAACACAGCTCTGCAATAACACAACACTGCACTAACACAACACTGCACTAACACAACACTGCACTAACACAGCTCTGCACTAACACAACACTGCACTAACACAGCTCTGCAAGAACACAACACTACACTAACACAACACTGCACTAACACAGCCCAGCACAGCACTAACACAACACTGCACTAAGACAACACTGCACTAAGACAACACTGCACTAACACAACACTGCACTAACACAGCACTGCAATGGCACAGCACAACGCTAACAAAACAGTGCACTAACACAACACTGCACTAACACAGCACTGCATTGGCACAGCACAGCACTAACAAAACACTGCACTAACACAATACTGCACGAGCACAACACTGCACTAACACAACACTGCACGAACACAACACTGCACTAACACAACACTGCACGAACACAACACTGCACTAACACAACACTGCAGTAACAGAGCACTGCACAAACACAACACTGCAATATCACAACAGTGCACGAACTCAGCATTGCACTAACACAGCCCAGCACAGCACTAACACAACACTGCACTAACACAGCACTGCACTAACACAGCACAGCACTAACACAACAATGCACAAACACAACACTGCACTAACACAACACTGCACCAACACAGCACTGCAGATAAGACACACTGCACTAACACGGCACTGCACTAACACAGCACTGCACTAACACAGCACTGCACTAACACAGCACTGCAGTAACAGAGCACTGCACTAACACAGCACTGCAGGAACAGAGCACTGCACTAACACAGCACTGCACTAATGCAACAATGCACTAACACAAAACTGCACTAACACAGCAAAGCACTAACACAACAAAGCACTAACACAACACTGCACTAACACAACACTACACTAACACAACACTACACTAACAAAGCACTGCAGTAAACACACACTGCACTAACACAGCACTGCACTAATACAGCACAGCACTAACACAGCACAGCACTAACACAGCACTGCACAAACAGAACACTGCGCTAACATGACACTGCATTAACACAACACTGCACGAACACAGCACTGCACAAAAAGAACACTACGCTAACATGACACGACACGAACACAACACTAACAAAACATTGCACTAATGCAACACTGCACTTACGCAACACTGCACGAATGCAACATTGCACGAACACAGCACAGCACTAACACAGCACTGCACAAACAGAACACTGCGCGAACATGACACTGCATTAACACAACACTGCACGAACACAGCACTGCACAAAAAGAACACGACGCTAACATGACACGACACGAACACAACACTGCACGAACAAAACATTGCACTAACGCAACACTGCACTAATGCAACACTGCACTAATGCAACATTGTACTAACACAGCACAGCACTAACACAGCACTGCACTAACATGACACTGCATTAACACAATACTGCACGAACACAGCACTGCACCAAAAAAACACTGCGCTAACATGACACTACACGAACACAACACTGCACTAACTCAAAAATGCACTAAAACAACACTGCAGTAACACAAAAATGCACGAACACAACACTGTACTAACACAACACTGCACTAACACAACACTGCACGAACAGAAAACTGCACTAACACAACAATTAACAAACACAGCACTGCAGTAAACAAACAGTGCACTAACACAGCACTGCAAGAATACAGCACTGCACACACAGAGCACGACACTAACACAACACTGCACTAACACAACACAGCAGTAACAGAACACTGTAGTAACACAGCACTGCACTAACACAGCACGGCAATAACACAACACTGCACTAACACAACACTGCACTAACACAGCTCTGCAATAACACAACACGGCACTAACACAACACTGCACTAACACAACACTGCACTAACACAACACTGCACTAAGACAACACTGCACTAACACAACACTGCACTAACACAGCTCTGCAATAACACAACACTACACTAACACAACACTGCACTAACACAGCCCAGCACAGCACTAACACAACACTGCACTAAGACAACACTGCACTAACACAACACTGTACTAACAGGACACTGCAATGGCACAGCACAACGCTAACAAAACAGTGCACTAACACAACACTGCACTAACACAACACTGCAGTAACAGAGCACTGCACTAACGCAGCATGGCACTAACGCAGCACGGCACTAATGCAGCACGACACTAACACAACACTGCACTAACACAGCACTGCACAAACACAACACTGCAATATCACAACAGTGCACGAACTCAGCATTGCACTAACACAGCCCAGCACAGCACTAACACAACACTGCACTAACACAACACTGCACTAACACAGCACAGCACTAACAAAACACTGTACTAACAGGACACTGCACGAACAGGACACTGCACTAAAACAACACTGCACTAACACAGCACCGCACTATCACAACACTGCACGAGCACAACACTGCAGTAACACAAAAATGCACTAACACAACACTGCACGAACAGAACACTGCACTAACACGACACTGCACGAAAACAACACTGCACGAACACAGCACTGCACTAACACAGCACGGCAATAACACAACACTGCACTAACACAACACTGCACGAACACAACACTGCACTAACACAGCATGGCAATAACACAACACTACACTAACACAACACTGCACTAACACAGCCCAGCACAGCACTAACACAACACTGCACTAAGACAAAACTGCACTAACACAACACTGCACTAACACAGCACTGAAATGGCACAGCACAACGCTAACAAAACAGTGCACTAACACAGCACTGCATTGGCACAGCACAGCACTAACAAAACACTGCACTAACACAACACTGCACGAGCACAACACTGCACTAACACAACACTGCACGAACTCAGCATTGCACTAACACAGCCCAGCACAGCACTAACACAACACTGCAGTAACAGAGCACGGCACTAACGCAGCATGGCACTAACGCAGCACGGCACTAATGCAGCACGACACTAACACAACACTGCACTAACACAGCACTGCACAAACACAACACTGCAATATCACAACAGTGCACGAACTCAGCATTGCACTAACACAGCCCAGCACAGCACTAACACAACACTGCACTAACACAACACTGCACTAACACAGCACAGCACTAACAGAACACTGTACTAACAGGACACTGCACGAACAGGACACTGCACTAAAACAACACTGCACTAACACAGCACCGCACTATCACAACACTGCACTAACAGAACACTGCACCAACAAGACACTGCACGAAAACAACACTGCACTAACACAGCACGGCAATAACACAACACTGCACTAACACAACACTGCACTAACACAACACTGCACTAACACAACACTGTACTAACACAACACTGCAAGAACAGAAAACTGCACTAACACAACCATTAACAAACACAGCACTGCAGTAAACAAACAGTGCACTAACACAGCACTGCAAGAAGACAGCACTGCACACACAGAGCACTACACTAACACAACACTGCACTAACACAACACAGCAGTAACAGAACACTGCAGTAACACAGCACTGCAGTAACACAGCACTGCAGTAACGCAGCACTGCAGAAACGCAGCACTGCAGTAACGCAACACTGCACTAAGGCAACACTGCACTAACGCAACACTGCACTAACGCAACACTGCACTAACACTACACTGCACTAATGCAACATTGTACTAACACAGCACAGCACTAACACAGCACGGCACTAACACAGCACTGCACTAACACAGCACGGCACAAGTACAACACTGCACTAACACAACACTGCACGAGCACAACACTGCACAAACACAACACTGCGATATCACAACAGTGCACGAACTCAGCATTGCACTAACATGGCCCAGCACAGCTCTAACACAACACTGCACTAAAACAACACTGCACTAACACAGCACAGCACTAACACAGCAATGCACAAACAGAACACTGCGCTAACATGACACTGCATTAACACAACACTGCACGAACACAGCACTGCACAAAAAGAACACTGCGCTAACATGACACTACACGAACACAGCATAGCACTAACAGAACACTGCACTAACACAACACTGTATTAACACAACACTGCAGTCACACAGCACTGCAGTAACACAGCAGTGCACTAAGGCAACACTGCACTAAGGTAACACTACACAAACGCAACACTGCACTAACACTACTGTGCAGGAACAAAGCACAGCTAAAAAACAACACAAACACAGCACTGCACAAACACAGCACTGCACAAACACAGCACTGCACAAACACAGCACTGCACAAACAGAAAACTGCGCTAACATGACAATGCACGAACACAACACTGCACGAACACAACACTGCACGAACACAACACTGCACAAACACAACACTGCACTAACACAACAATGCACTAACAGAGCACTGCACAAATACAGCACTGCACAAACACAGCACTGCACAAAAAGAACACTGCGCTAACTTGACACTACACGAAAACAACACTGCACTAACACAACAGTGCACGAACGCAACACTGCACTAATGCAACACTGCACTAACAGAGCACTGCACTAACACAGTACAGCATGAACACAGCACGGCACCAGCACAACACTGCACTAACACAACACTGCACTAACAGAACACTGCATTAACACAACACTGCAGTAACACAACATTGCAGTAACACAGCAGTGCTGCAAGGCAACACTGCACTAAGGTAACACTGCACTAACGCAACACTGCACTAATGCAACACTGCACTAACACTACACTGCACGAACAAAGCACTGCAGTCACACAGCACTGCAGTAACAGAGCACTGCACTAACACAGCACTGCAGGAACAGAGCACTGCACTAACACAGCACTGCACTAACGCAACACTGCACTAACGCAACACTGCACTAACACAGCAAAGCACTAACACAACAAAGCAATAACACAACACTGCACTAACACAACACTGCACTAACACAACACTGCAGTAACACAGCACTGCAGTCACACAGCACTGCAGTAACAGAGCACTGCACTAACACCACTGCAGGAACAGAGCACTGCACTAACAAAGCACTGCACTAACGCAACACTGCACTAACGCAACACTGCACTAACACAGCAAAGCACTAACACAACAAAGCACTGACACAACACTACACTAACACAACACTACACTAACACAACACTACACTAACACAACACTACACTAACAAAGCACAGCAGTAAACACACACTGCACTAACACAGCACTGCACTAATACAGCACAGCACTAACACAGCACAGCACTAACACAGCACTGCACAAACAGAACACTGCGCTAACATGACACTGCATTAACACAACACTGCACGAACACAGCACTGCACAAAAAGAACACTACGCCAACATGACACGACACGAACACAACACTGCACTAACAAAACATTGCACGAATGCAACACTGCACCAATGCAACACTGCACTAATGCAACATTGCACTAACACAGCACAGCACTAACACAGCACGGCACTAACACAGCACTACACTAACACAGCACGGCACAAGCACAACACTGCACTAACACAACACTGCACGAGCACAACACTGCATTAACACAACACTGCAGTAACAAGACACTGCAGTAACACAGCAGTGCACTAAGGCAACACTGCACTAAGGTAACACTGCACAAACACTACACTGCACGAACAAAGCACAGCTAAAAAACAACACTGCACTAACACAGCTCTGCACTAACACAGCACTGCATGAACACAGCACTGCACAAACACAGCACTGCACTAACACAACACTGCACTAACACAGCACTGCTCAAACACAGCACTGCACTAACACAACACTGCACTAACACAGCACTGCTCAAACACAGCACTGCACAAATACAGCACTGCACAAACACAGCACTGCACAAACACAACACTGCACTAACACAGCACTGCACTAACACAGCACTGCACAATCACAGCACAGCACAAACAGAAAACTGCGCTAACATGACAATGCAGAAACACAACACTGCACGAACACAACACTGCACTAACACAGCACTGCTCAAACACAGCACTGCACTAACACAACACTGCACTAACACAGCACTGCTCAAACACAGCACTGCACAAACACAGCACTGCACAAACACAGCACTGCACAAACACAACACTGCACTAACACAGCACTGCACTAACACAGCACTGCACAAACACAGCACTGCACTAACACAGCACTGCACAAACACAGCACTGCACAAACAGAAAACTGCACTAACACAACACTGCACTAACACAACACTGCACTAACACAGCACTGCAGTAAAGAGACACTGCACTAACACAGCACTGCACTAACACAGCAATGCACAAACAGAACACTGCGCTAACATGACACTGCATTAACACAACACTGCACGAACACAGCACAGCACAAAAAGAACACTGCACTAACATGACACTGCATTAACACAACACGGCACGAACACAGCACTGCACTAACACAGCACTGCAGTAAACACACACTGCACTAACACAGCACTGCACTAATACAGCACAGCACTAACACAGCACAGCACGAACACAGCAATGCACAAACAGAACACTGTGCTAACATGACACTGCATTAACACAACACTGCACGAACACAGCACAGCACAAAAAGAACACTGCGCTAACATGACACTACACGAACACAGCGTAGCACTAACAGAACACTGCACTAACACAACACTGTATTAATACAACACTGCAGTCACACAGCACTGCAGTAACACAGCACTGCAGTAACACAGCAGTGCACGAAAGGAAACACTGCACTAAGGTAACACTGCACGAACACAACACTGCACGAACACAACACTGCACGGACACAACACTGCACAAACACAGCACTGCACAAAAAGAACACTGCGCTAACTTGACACTACACGAAAACAACACTGCACTAACACAACAGTGCACTAACGCAACACTGCACTAACGCAACACTGCACTAACAGAGCACTGCACTAACACAGCACGGCACTAACACAGCACGGCACCAGCACAACACTACATTAACACAACACTGCACTAACACAACACTGCATTAACACAACACTGCAGTAACACAGCAGTGCAGTAAGGCAACACTGCACTAAGGTAACACTGCACTAACGCAACACTGCACTAACGCAACACTGCACTAACACTACACGGCACGAACAAAGCATAACTAAAAAACAACACTGCACTAACACAGCTCTGCACTAACACAACACTGCATTAACACAGCACTGCACTAACACAGCACTGCACAAACACAGCACTGCACAAACACAGCACTGCACAAACAGAAAACTGCGCGAACATGACAATGCACGAACACAACACTGCACGAACACAACACTGCACTAACACAACACTGCACTAACACAACACTGCAGTAACACAGCACTGCAGTCACACAGCACTGCAGTAACAGAGCACTGCACTAACACAGCACTGCAGGAACAGAGCACTGCACTAACACAAAACTGCACTAACACAGCAAAGCACTAACACAACAAAGCACTGACACAACACTGCACTAACACAACACTGCACTAACACAACACTGTACTAACACAACACTGCAAGAACAGAAAACTGCACTAACACAACCATTAACAAACACAGCACTGCAGTAAACAAACAGTGCACTAACACAGCACTGCAAGAAGACAGCACTGCACACACAGAGCACTACACTAACACAACACTGCACTAACACAACACAGCAGTAACAGAACACTGCAGTAACACAGCACTGCAGTAACACAGCACTGCAGTAACGCAGCACTGCAGAAACGCAGCACTGCAGTAACGCAACACTGCACTAAGGCAACACTGCACTAACGCAACACTGCACTAACGCAACACTGCACTAACACTACACTGCACTAATGCAACATTGTACTAACACAGCACAGCACTAACACAGCACGGCACTAACACAGCACTGCACTAACACAGCACGGCACAAGTACAACACTGCACTAACACAACACTGCACGAGCACAACACTGCACAAACACAACACTGCGATATCACAACAGTGCACGAACTCAGCATTGCACTAACATGGCCCAGCACAGCTCTAACACAACACTGCACTAAAACAACACTGCACTAACACAGCACAGCACTAACACAGCAATGCACAAACAGAACACTGCGCTAACATGACACTGCATTAACACAACACTGCACGAACACAGCACTGCACAAAAAGAACACTGCGCTAACATGACACTACACGAACACAGCATAGCACTAACAGAACACTGCACTAACACAACACTGTATTAACACAACACTGCAGTCACACAGCACTGCAGTAACACAGCAGTGCACTAAGGCAACACTGCACTAAGGTAACACTACACAAACGCAACACTGCACTAACACTACTGTGCAGGAACAAAGCACAGCTAAAAAACAACACAAACACAGCACTGCACAAACACAGCACTGCACAAACACAGCACTGCACAAACACAGCACTGCACAAACAGAAAACTGCGCTAACATGACAATGCACGAACACAACACTGCACGAACACAACACTGCACGAACACAACACTGCACAAACACAACACTGCACTAACACAACAATGCACTAACAGAGCACTGCACAAATACAGCACTGCACAAACACAGCACTGCACAAAAAGAACACTGCGCTAACTTGACACTACACGAAAACAACACTGCACTAACACAACAGTGCACGAACGCAACACTGCACTAATGCAACACTGCACTAACAGAGCACTGCACTAACACAGTACAGCATGAACACAGCACGGCACCAGCACAACACTGCACTAACACAACACTGCACTAACAGAACACTGCATTAACACAACACTGCAGTAACACAACATTGCAGTAACACAGCAGTGCTGCAAGGCAACACTGCACTAAGGTAACACTGCACTAACGCAACACTGCACTAATGCAACACTGCACTAACACTACACTGCACGAACAAAGCACTGCAGTCACACAGCACTGCAGTAACAGAGCACTGCACTAACACAGCACTGCAGGAACAGAGCACTGCACTAACACAGCACTGCACTAACGCAACACTGCACTAACGCAACACTGCACTAACACAGCAAAGCACTAACACAACAAAGCAATAACACAACACTGCACTAACACAACACTGCACTAACACAACACTGCAGTAACACAGCACTGCAGTCACACAGCACTGCAGTAACAGAGCACTGCACTAACACCACTGCAGGAACAGAGCACTGCACTAACAAAGCACTGCACTAACGCAACACTGCACTAACGCAACACTGCACTAACACAGCAAAGCACTAACACAACAAAGCACTGACACAACACTACACTAACACAACACTACACTAACACAACACTACACTAACACAACACTACACTAACAAAGCACAGCAGTAAACACACACTGCACTAACACAGCACTGCACTAATACAGCACAGCACTAACACAGCACAGCACTAACACAGCACTGCACAAACAGAACACTGCGCTAACATGACACTGCATTAACACAACACTGCACGAACACAGCACTGCACAAAAAGAACACTACGCCAACATGACACGACACGAACACAACACTGCACTAACAAAACATTGCACGAATGCAACACTGCACCAATGCAACACTGCACTAATGCAACATTGCACTAACACAGCACAGCACTAACACAGCACGGCACTAACACAGCACTACACTAACACAGCACGGCACAAGCACAACACTGCACTAACACAACACTGCACGAGCACAACACTGCATTAACACAACACTGCAGTAACAAGACACTGCAGTAACACAGCAGTGCACTAAGGCAACACTGCACTAAGGTAACACTGCACAAACACTACACTGCACGAACAAAGCACAGCTAAAAAACAACACTGCACTAACACAGCTCTGCACTAACACAGCACTGCATGAACACAGCACTGCACAAACACAGCACTGCACTAACACAACACTGCACTAACACAGCACTGCTCAAACACAGCACTGCACTAACACAACACTGCACTAACACAGCACTGCTCAAACACAGCACTGCACAAATACAGCACTGCACAAACACAGCACTGCACAAACACAACACTGCACTAACACAGCACTGCACTAACACAGCACTGCACAATCACAGCACAGCACAAACAGAAAACTGCGCTAACATGACAATGCAGAAACACAACACTGCACGAACACAACACTGCACTAACACAGCACTGCTCAAACACAGCACTGCACTAACACAACACTGCACTAACACAGCACTGCTCAAACACAGCACTGCACAAACACAGCACTGCACAAACACAGCACTGCACAAACACAACACTGCACTAACACAGCACTGCACTAACACAGCACTGCACAAACACAGCACTGCACTAACACAGCACTGCACAAACACAGCACTGCACAAACAGAAAACTGCACTAACACAACACTGCACTAACACAACACTGCACTAACACAGCACTGCAGTAAAGAGACACTGCACTAACACAGCACTGCACTAACACAGCAATGCACAAACAGAACACTGCGCTAACATGACACTGCATTAACACAACACTGCACGAACACAGCACAGCACAAAAAGAACACTGCACTAACATGACACTGCATTAACACAACACGGCACGAACACAGCACTGCACTAACACAGCACTGCAGTAAACACACACTGCACTAACACAGCACTGCACTAATACAGCACAGCACTAACACAGCACAGCACGAACACAGCAATGCACAAACAGAACACTGTGCTAACATGACACTGCATTAACACAACACTGCACGAACACAGCACAGCACAAAAAGAACACTGCGCTAACATGACACTACACGAACACAGCGTAGCACTAACAGAACACTGCACTAACACAACACTGTATTAATACAACACTGCAGTCACACAGCACTGCAGTAACACAGCACTGCAGTAACACAGCAGTGCACGAAAGGAAACACTGCACTAAGGTAACACTGCACGAACACAACACTGCACGAACACAACACTGCACGGACACAACACTGCACAAACACAGCACTGCACAAAAAGAACACTGCGCTAACTTGACACTACACGAAAACAACACTGCACTAACACAACAGTGCACTAACGCAACACTGCACTAACGCAACACTGCACTAACAGAGCACTGCACTAACACAGCACGGCACTAACACAGCACGGCACCAGCACAACACTACATTAACACAACACTGCACTAACACAACACTGCATTAACACAACACTGCAGTAACACAGCAGTGCAGTAAGGCAACACTGCACTAAGGTAACACTGCACTAACGCAACACTGCACTAACGCAACACTGCACTAACACTACACGGCACGAACAAAGCATAGCTAAAAAACAACACTGCACTAACACAGCTCTGCACTAACACAACACTGCATTAACACAGCACTGCACTAACACAGCACTGCACAAACACAGCACTGCACAAACACAGCACTGCACAAACAGAAAACTGCGCGAACATGACAATGCACGAACACAACACTGCACGAACACAACACTGCACTAACACAACACTGCACTAACACAACACTGCAGTAACACAGCACTGCAGTCACACAGCACTGCAGTAACAGAGCACTGCACTAACACAGCACTGCAGGAACAGAGCACTGCACTAACACAAAACTGCACTAACACAGCAAAGCACTAACACAACAAAGCACTGACACAACACTGCACTAACACAACACTACACTAACACAACACTACACTAACAAAGCACTGCAGTAAACACACACTGCACTAACACAGCACTGCACTAATACAGCACAGCACTAACACAGCACAGCACTAACACAGCACTGCACAAACAGAAAACTGCGCTAACATGACAATGCACGAACACAACACTGCACGAACACAACACTGCACTAACACAGCATTGCACGAACACAGCACTGCACTAACAGAGCACTGCACTAACACAGCACTGCACTAACGCAACAATGCACAAACGCAACACTGCACTAAAGCAACACTGCACTAACGCAACACTGGACTAACGCAACACTGCACTAACACAACACTGCACTAACACAACACTGCACCAACACAGCACTGCAGAAAAGACACACTGCACTAACACAGCACTGCACTAACACAGCACTGCACTAACACAGCACTGCAGTAACAGAGCACTGCACTAACACAGCACTGCAGGAGCAGAGCACTGCACTAACACAGCACTGCACTAATGCAACACTGCACTAACACAAAACTGCACTAACACAGCAAAGCACTAACACAACAAAGCACTAACACAACACTGCACTAACACAACACTACACTAACACAACACTACACTAACAAAGCACTGCAGTAAACACACACTGCACTAACACAGCACTGCACTAATACAGCACAGCACTAACACAGCACAGCACTAACACAGCACTGCACAAACAGAACACTGCGCTAACATGACACTGCATTAAGACAACACTGCACGAACACAGCACTGCACAAAAAGAACACTACGCTAACATGACACGACACGAACACAACACTGCACTAACAAAACATTGCACTAACGCAACACTGCACTAACGCAACACTGCACTAATGCAACATTGCACTAACACAGCACAGCACTAACACAGCACGGCACTAACACAGCACAGCACTAACACAGCACTGCACAAACAGAACACTGCGCGAACATGACACTGCATTAACACAACACTGCACGAACACAGCACTGCACAAAAAGAACACTACGCTAACATGACACGACACGAACACAACACTGCACGAACAAAACATTGCACTAACGCAACACTGCACTAACGCAACACTGCACTAACACAGCACAGCACTAACACAGCACGGCACAAGTACAACACTGCACTAACACAACACTGCACGAACACAACACTGCATTAACACAACACTGCAGTAAAGACACACTGCACTAACACAGCACAGCACTAACACAGCACTGCACTAACATGACACTGCATTAACACAATACTGCACTAACACAGCACTGCAAGAATACAGCACTGCACACACAGAGCACTACACTAACACAACACTGCACTAACACAACACAGCAGTAACAGAACACTGCAGTAACACAGCACTGCACTAACACAGCACGGCAATAACACAACACTGCACTAACACAACACTGCACTAACAGAACACTGCACTAACACAACACTGCACTAACACAACACTGCACTAACACAGCCCAGCACAGCACTAACACAACACTGCACTAAGACAACACTGCACTAACACAACACTGCACTAACACAGCACTGCATTGGCACAGCACAGCACTAACAAAACACTGCACTAACACAACACTGCAGGAACAGAGCACTGCACTAACGCAGCATGGCACTAACGCAGCACGGCACTAATGTGGCACGACACTAACACAACACTGCACTAACACAGCACTGCACAAACACAACACTGCAATATCACAACAGTGCACGAACTCAGCATTGCACTAACACAGCCCAGCACAGCACTAACACAACACTGCACTAACACAACACTGCACTAACACAACACTGCACTAACACAACACTCCACTAACAAAACACTGCACTAACACAACACTGCACTAACACAGCACTGCATTGGCACAGCACAGCACTAACACGGCACTACACTAACACTGCACTGCACTAGCACAGCACAGCACTAACAGTACACTGTACTAACAGGACACTGCACTAACAGGACACTGCACTAACAGGAAACTGCACTAACAGGACACTGCACTAACACACCGCTGAATTAACACAACACTGCACTAACACGGTGCTGCACTCGCACAGCACAGCACTTACACAACACGGCACTAACACAACACTGCACTAACACAACACTGCACGAACACAGCACTGCACTAACACAACAATGCACTAGCATGGCACAGCACTAACGCAAGACTGTACTAACACAGCACAGCACTAACACAGCGCAGCACTAACATGGCACAGCACTAGCACGGCACAGCACTAACACAACACTGCACTAACTCACCTCAGCAGTCACACTGCACTGCACTCGCACAGCACAGCACTTACACAACACGGAACAAACACAACACTGCACTAACACAGCACTGCACTAACATGACACTACACAAACACAACACTGCAATAACACAGCACTGCAGTAACAGGACACTGCACTAACACAACACTGCAATAACACAGCACTGCAATAACACAGCACTGCACTAACACAGCCCAGCACAGCACTAACACAGCACTGCACGAACACAACACTGCACTAACACAGCACTGCACTAACACAACACTGCAATAACACAGCACTGCACTAACACAACACTGCACTAACACAACACTGCACGAACACAGCACAGCACTAACACAACACTGCACTAACACAACACTGCACTAACACAGCACTGCATTGGCACAGCACAGCACTAACACGGCACTACACTAACACTGCACTGCACTAGCACAGCACAGCACTAACAGTACACTGTACTAACAGGACACTGCACGAACAGGACACTGCACTAACACAACACTGCAATAACACAGCACTGCAATAACACAGCACTGCACTAACACAGCCCAGCACAGCACTAAAACAGCACTGCACGAACACAACACTGCACTAACACAGCACTGCACTATCACAACACTGCACAAGCACAGCGCATCACCAGCACTAACACTGCACTAACACACCGCTGCACTACCATGGCACTGCACTCGCACAGCACAGCACTTACACAACACGGAACTAACACAACACGGAACTAACACAGCACGGAACTAACACAGCACTGCACAAAAACAACAATGCACTAGCACAGCACAGCACTAACACAAGACTGCACGAACACAGCGCAGCATTAACACAGCACAGCACTAACATGGCACAGCACTAACACAGCACAGCACTAACATGGCACAGCACTAACTCACCTCAGCATTCACACTGCACTGCACAAACACAACACTGCACTAACACGGCACTGCCCTCACACTGCACTGCACTCGCACAGCACAGCACTTACACAACATGGAACTAACACAACACTGCACTAAAATAACACAGCACTGCAGTAACACAGCACTGCACAAACACAACACTGCAATATCACAACACTGCACGAGCACAGCACTGCTCTAACACAGCACAACACTAACACAACACTGCTCTAAGACAACTCTGCACGAATACAAAACAGCACTAACACAGCACAGCAGTCACACAGCACTGCACAAACACAACAGTGCACGAACTCAGCATTGCACAAACACAGCCCAGCACAGCACTGACACAACACTGCACTAACACAGCACTGCAATGGCACAGCACAGCACTAACAAAACGCTGCACTCACACAACACTGCACTCACACAAACCTGCACTAACACAAAACTGTAATGGCACAGCACAGCACCAACAAAACACTGCACTAACAGAACACTACACTAACACTGCACTGCACTAAGACTGCACTGCACTTGCACAGCACAGCACTAACAGGATACTGCACTAACAGGAAACTGCACTAACAGGACACTGCACTAACACACCGCTGAATTAACACAACACTGCACTAACACGGTGCTGCACTCGCACAGCACAGCACTTACACAACACGGCACTAACACAACACTGCACTAACACAACACTGCACGAACACAGCACTGCACTAACACAACAATGCACTAGTATGGCACAGCACTAACGCAAGACTGTACTAACACAGCACAGCACTAACACAGCGCAGCACTAACATGGCACAGCACTAGCACGGCACAGCACTAACACAACACTGCACTAACTCACCTCAGCAGTCACACTGCACTGCACTCGCACAGCACAGCACTTACACAACACGGAACAAACACAACACTGCACTAACACAGCACTGCACTAACATGACACTACACAAACACAACACTGCAATAACACAGCACTGCAGTAACAGGACACTGCACTAACACAACACTGCAATAACACAGCACTGCAATAACACAGCACTGCACTAACACAGCCCAGCACAGCACTAACACAGCACTGCACGAACACAACACTGCACTAACACAGCACTGCACTAACACAACACTGCAATAACACAGCACTGCACTAACACAACACTGCACTAACACAACACTGCACGAACACAGCACAGCACTAACACAACACTGCACGAACACAATACTGCACTAACACAGCACTGCACTAACACAACACTGCAATAACACAGCACTGCACTAACACAACACTGCAATAACACAGCACTGCACTAACACAGCCCAGCACAGCACTAACACAACACTGCACTAACACAAAACTGCACTAACACAACACTGCAATAACACAACACTGCATGAACACAGCACTGCACTAACACAGCCCAGCACAGCACTAACACAACACTGCACTAACACAACAATACATGAACACAGCACTGCACTAACACAGCCCAGCACAGCACTAACATAACACTGCACTAGCACAGCACAGCACTAACACGAAACTGCACTAACACAACACTGCACTAACACAACACTGCACTAAGACAACACTGCACTAACACAACACTGCACTAACACTGCACTGCACCAGCACAACACTGCACTAACAGAGCACAGCACAAACAGAACACTGCACGAACACAACACTGCACTAACACTGCACTGCACTAACACAGCACTGCTGTAACACAGCACATTTCTAACAGGATACTGCACAAACACAGCACTGCATGAACAATGCACTGCACGAACACAAAACTACACTAACACAACACTGCAGTAACACAACACTGCACTAACACAGCACTGCACTCACACAGCACTGCACCAACACTGCACGGCACTGAAACAACACTGCACTAGCACAGAACATCACTAACAGGACACTGCACTACCAGGATATTGCACTGACACAGCACTGCAGTAAATCAACACTGCACTAACCCAGCACTGGACAAACACAGCACTGCAGTAACACAGCACTGCACTAACAGAACACTGCACTAACACAAAACTGCACTAACACAAAACTGAATTGGCACAGCACAGCACTCACAAAACACTGCACTAACACAACACTGCACTGCACTAACACAACAAAGCACTAACAAAACACTGCACTAACAGAACACAGCACTGCACTAGCACAGCACTAACACAACACTGCACTAACACTGCACTGCACAAACACAACACTGCACTAACACAGCACAGCACTAACAGAACACTGCACTAACACAAAACTGCACTAACACAAAACTGAATTGGCACAGCACAGCACTCACAAAACACTGCACTAACACAACACTGCACTGCACTAACACAACAAAGCACTAACAAAACACTGCACTAACAGAACACAGCACTGCACTAGCACAGCACTAACACAACACTGCACTAACACTGCACTGCACAAACACAACACTGCACTAACACAGCACAGCACTAACAGAACACTGCACTAACACTGCACTACACTAACAACACTGCACTAACACAACACTGCACTAACACAGCACAGCACGAACACAACACTGCACTAACAGGACACTGCACTAACAGGACACTGCACTAAGACAACACAGCACTAACAGGACACTGCACTAACAGGACACTGCGCTAACAGGAGACTGCACGAAGACAACACTGCACTAACAGGACACTGCACTAAGACAACACTGCACTAACACTGCACTGCACTAACACAGCACCGCACGATCACAACACTACACTCGCACAGCGCAGCACCAGCACTAACACTGCACTAACACACCGCTGCACTAACATAACACTGCATTGACACAACACTGCACTAACACTCCACTGCACTAGCACAGCACAGCACTAACACGAAACTGCACTAACACGGCACTGCACGAAGACAACACTGCACGAAGACAACACTGCACTAACACAACACTGCACTAACACGGCACTGCACTAACACAACACTGCACTAAGACAACACTGCACTAACACAACACTGCACTCGCACAGCACAGCACTAACACGAAACTGCACTAAGACAACACTGCATTAACAGGACACTGCACTAACACAACACTGCACTAAGACAACACTGCACCAACACAACACTGCACTAAGACAACACTGCACTAACACAACACTGCACTAAGACAACACTGCACTAACACAACACTGCACTAAGACAACACTGCACTAACACAACACTGCACTAAGACAACACTGCACTAACACAACACTGCATTAACAGGACACTGCACTAACACAACACTGCACTAACACTCCACTGCACTCGCACAGCACAGCACTAAAACGAAACTGCACTAACACAACACTGCACTAAGACAACACGGCACTAACACTCCACTGCACTAACACAACACTGCTCTAACACAACACTGCACTAACACGAAACTGCACTCACACAACACTGCACTAAGACAACACTGCACTAACAGAACACTGCACTACACTAACACTGCACTAGCACAGCACTAACAGAACACTGCACTACACTAACACTGCACTAGCACAGCACTAACAGAACACTGCACGACACTAACACTGCACTAGCACAGCACTAACACAACACTGCACTAACACTGCACTGCACTAACACAACACTGCACTAACACAACACTGCACTAACACAGCACAGCACTAACAGAACACTGCACTAACACTGCACTACACTAACACAGCACTGCACTAACACAACACTGCACGAACACAGCACAGCACTAACACAGCACAGCACTAACAGAACACTGCACTAACACAACACTGCACTAAGACAACACTGCATTAACAGGACACTGCACTAACACAACACTGCACGAACACAACACTGCACGAAGACAACACTGCACTAAGACAACACTGCACTAACACAACACAGCACTAGCACAGCACAGCACAAACACGAAACTGCACTAAGACAACACTGCACTCAGACAACACTGCATTAACAGGACACTGCACTAACACAGCACTGCAGTAACACAGCACTGCAGTAACACAGCACTGCACGAACAGGAAACTGCACTAACACAACACTGCACTAAGACAACACTGCACTAACACTCCACTGCACTAGCACAGCACAGCACTAACACGAAACTGCACTATGACAACACTGCACGAAGACAACACTGCACTAACACAACACTGCACTAACACTCCACTGCACTCACACAGCACAGCACTAACACGAAACTGCACTAACACAACACTGCAGTAACACAACACTGCACTAACACTCCACTGCTCTGAGACAACACTGCACTAAGACAACACTGCACTAGCACAGCACAGCACAAACACGAAACTGCACGAACACAACACTGCACTAACACGAAACTGCATTAACACAACACTGCACTAAGACAACACTGCACTAAGACAACACTGCACTCACACAACACTGCATTAACAGGACACTGCACTAACACAACACTGCACTAACACTCCACTGCACTCGCAAAGCACAGCACTAACACGAAACTGCACTAACACAACACTGCACTAACACAACACTGCACTAACACTCCACTGCACTGAGACAACACTGCACCAAGACAACACTGCACTAAGACAACACTGCACTAACACGAAACTGCACGAACACAACACTGCACTAACACAACACTGCACTAACACGAAACTGCACTAACACAACACTGCACTAAGACAACACTGCACTAACACTGCACTGCACTAACACAACACTGCACTAACACTGCACTAGCACAGCACTAACACAACACTGCACTAACACTGCACTGCACGAACACAACACTGCACTAACACAGCACAGCACAAACAGAACACTGCACTAACACAACACTGCACTAACACAGCACAGCACTAACAGAACACTGCACTAACACTGCAGTACACTAACACAACACTGCACTAACACAGCACAGCACTAACACAGCACAGCACTAACAGAACACTGCACTAAGACAACACTGCATTAACAGGACACTGCACGAACACAACACTGCACTAACACAACACTGCACGAAGACAACACTGCACTAACACAACACAGCACTAGCACAGCACAGCACTAACACAAAACTGCACTAACACAACACTGCACTAAGACAACACTGCACTAAGACAACACTGCACTAACACAACACTGCACTAACACAACACTGCACTAACACAACACTGCAATAACACAGCACTGCACTAACAGAACACTGCAATAACACAGCACTGCACTAACACAGCCCAGCACAGCACTAACACAAAACTGCACTAACACAACACTGCAATAACACAGCCCAGCACAGCACTAACACAACACTGCACTAGCACAACACTGCACTAACACGAAACTGCACTAACACAACACTGCACTAAGACAACACTGCACTAACAGAACACTGCACTACTCTAACACTGCACTAGCACAGCACTAACACAACACTGCACTAACACTGCACTGCACCAGCACAACACTGCACTAACACAGCACAGCACAAACAGAACACTGCACTAACACAACACTGCACTAACACTGCACTGCACTAACACAACACTGCACTAACACTGCACTGCACTAACACAGCACTGCTGTAAACACAGCACATTTCTAACAGGACACTGCACTAACACAGCACTACAGCAAACAAACACTGCACTAACATAGCGCTTTGCTAGCACAGCACAGCATTAACAGGACCCTGCACTAAAAGGGCACTGCACTAACAGGATACTGCACTAACACAGCACTGCATGAACAATGCACTGCACGAACACAAAATTACACTAACACAACACTGCAGTAACACAACACTGCACTAACACAGCACTGCACTCACACAGCACTGCACCAACACTGCACGGCACTAACACAGCACTGCACCAACACTGCACGGCACTGAAACAACACTGCACTAGCACAGAACATCACTAACAGGACACTGCACTACCAGGATATTGCACTGACACAGCACTGCAGTAAAACAACACTGCACTAACCCAGCACTGCACAAACACAGCACTGCAGTAACACAGCACTGCACGAACAGAACACTGCACGAACACAAAACTGCACTAACACAAAACTGAATTGGCACAGCACAGCACTCACAAAACACTGCACTCACACAAAACTGCACTAACACAAAACTGCATTGGCACAGCACAGCACTAACAGGACACTGCACTAACACTGCACTACACTAACACAACACGGCACTAACACTGCACTGCACTAACACAACAAAGCACTAACAAAACACTGCACTAACAGAACACTGCACTACACTAACACTGCACTGCACTTGCACAGCACTAACACAACACTGCACTAACACTGCACTGCACTAAGACTGCACTGCACTAGCACAGCACAGCACTAACAGGACACTGCACTAACAGGAAACTGCACTAACAGGACACTGCACTAACACACCGCTGAATTAACATGACACTGCACTAACATAACACTATACTAATACAACACTGCACTAACACGGTACTGCACTCGCACAGCACAGCACTTACACAACACGGCACTAACACAACACTGCACTAACACAACACTGCAGGAACACTGCACTTCACTAACACAACAATGCACTAGCATGGCACAGCACTAACGCAAGACTGTACTAACACAGCACAGCACTAACACAGCGCAGCACTAACATGGCACAGCACTAGCACGGCACAGCACTAACACAACACTGCACTAACTCACCTCAGCAGTCACACTGCACTGCACTCGCACAGCACAGCACTTACACAACACGGAACAAACACAACACTGCACTAACACAGCACTGCACTAACATGACACTACACAAACACAACACTGCAATAACACAGCACTGCAGTAACAGGACACTGCACTAACACAACACTGCAATAACACAGCACTGCAATAACACAGCACTGCACTAACACAGCCCAGCACAGCACTAACACAGCACTGCACGAACACAACACTGCACTAACACAGCACTGCACTAACACAACACTGCAATAACACAGCACTGCACTAACACAACACTGCACGAACACAACACTGCACGAACACAGCACTGCACTAACACAGCACAGCACTAACACAACACTGCACGAACACAATACTGCACTAACACAGCACTGCACTAACACAACACTGCAATAACACAGCACTGCACTAACACAACACTGCAATAACACAGCACTGCACTAACACAGCCCAGCACAGCACTAACACAACACTGCACTAACACAAAACTGCAATAACACAACACTGCATGAACACAGCACTGCACTAACACAGCCCAGCACAGCAGTAACACAACACTGCACTAACACAACAATGCATGAACACAGCACTGCACTAACACAGCCCAGCACAGCACTAACATCACACTGCACTAGCACAGCACAGCACTAACACGAAACTGCACTAACACAACACTGCACTAACACAACACTGCACTAACACAACACTGCACTAAGACAACACTGCACTAACACAACACTGCACTAACACTGCACTGCACCAGCACAACACTGCACTAACACAGCACAGCACAAACAGAACACTGCACTAACACAACACTGCACTAACACTGCACTGCACTAACACAACACTGCACCAACACTGCACTGCACTAACACAACACTGCACTAACACTGCACTGCACTAACACAGCACTGCTGTAACACAGCACATTTCTAACAGGACACTGCACTAACACAGCACTACAGCAAACAAACACTGCACTAACATAGCGCTTTGCTAGCACAGCATAGCATTAACAGGACCCTGCACTAAAAGGGCACTGCACTTACAGGATACTGCACAAACACAGCACTGCATGAACAATGCACTGCACGAACACAAAACTACACTAACACAACACTGCAGTAACACAACACTGCACTAACACAGCACTGCACTCACACAGCACTGCACTAACACAGCACTGCACCAACACTGCACGGCACTGAAACAACACTGCACTAGCACAGAACATCACTAACAGGACACTGCACTACCAGGATATTGCACTGACACAGCACTGCAGTAAATCAACACTGCACTAACCCAGCACTGGACAAACACAGCACTGCAGTAACACAGCACTGCACTAACAGAACACTGCACTAACACAAAACTGCACTAACACAAAACTGAATTGGCATAGCACAGCACTCACAAAACACTGCACTAACACAACACTGCACTAACACTGCACTGCACTAACACAACAAAGCACTAACAAAACACTGCACTAACAGAACACTGCACTACACTAACACTGCACTGCACTAGCACAGCACTAACACAACACTGCACTAACACTGCACTGCACGAACACAACACTGCACTAACACAGCACAGCACTAACAGAACACTGCACTAACACTGCACTACACTAACAACACTGCACTAACACAACACTGCACTAACACAGCACAGCACTAACACAGCACAGCACTAACAGGACACTGCACGAACACAACAATGCACTAAGACAACACTGCACTAACAGGACACTGCACTAACAGGACACTGCACTAAGACAACACAGCACTAACAGGACACTGCACTAACAGGACACTGCACTAACAGGACACTGCACGAAGACAACACTGCACTAACAGGACACTGCACTAAGACAACACTGCAATAACACAGCACTGCACTAACACAACACTGCAATAACACTGCACTGCACTAACACAGCACCGCACGATCACAACACTACACTCGGACAGCGCAGCACCAGCACTAACACTGCACTAACACACCACTGCACTAACATAACACTGCACTGACACAACACTGCACTAACACTCCACTGCACTAGCACAGCCCAGCACTAACACGAAACTGCACTAACACGACACTGCACTAACACAGCACCGCACGATCACAACACTACACTCGCACAGCGCAGCACCAGCACTAACACTGCACTAACACACCGCTGCACTAACATAACACTGCATTGACACAACACTGCACTAACACTCCACTGCACTAGCACAGCACAGCACTAACACAAAACTGCACTAACACGGCACTGCACGAAGACAACACTGCACGAAGACAACACTGCACTAACACAACACTGCACTAACACGGCACTGCACTAACACAACACTGCACTAAGACAACACTGCACTAACACAACACTGCACTCGCACAGCACAGCACTAACACTCCACTGCACTCGCACAGCACAGCACTAAAACGAAACTGCACTAAGACAACACTGCACTAACACTCCACTGCACTAAGACAACACTGCACTAAGACAACACTGCACTAACACTCCACTGCACTAGCACAGCCAGCAATAACACGAAACAGCACTAACACAACACTGCACTAAGACAACACTGCATTAACAGGACACTGCACTAACACAACACTGCACTAACACTCCACTGCACTCGCACAGCACAGCACTAAAACGAAACTGCACTAAGACAACACTGCACTAACACTCCACTGCACTAAGACAACACTGCACTAAGACAACACTGCACTAACACTCCACTGCACTAGCACAGCCAGCAATAACACGAAACAGCACTAACACAACACTGCACTAACACAAAACTGCACTCACACAACACTGCACTAAGACAACACTGCACTAACAGAACACTGCACTACACTAACACTGCACTAGCACAGCACTAAGACAACACTGCACTAAGACAACACTGCACTAACACTGCACTGCACTAACACAACACTGCACTAACACTGCACTGCACTACACGAACACTGCACTAGCACAGCACTTACACAACACTGCACTAACACTGCACTGCACGAACACAACACTGCACTAACACAGCACAGCACAAACAGAACACTGCACTAACACAACACTGCACTAACACAGCACAGCACTAACAGAACACTGCACTAACACTGCAGTACACTAACACAACACTGCACTAACACAACACTGCACTAACACAGCACAGCACTAACACAGCACCGCACTAACAGAACACTGCACTAACACAACACTGCACTAAGACAACACTGCATTAACAGGACACTGCACGAACACAACACTGCACTAACACAACACTGCACTAAGACAACACTGCACGAAGACAACACTGCACTAACACAACACAGCACTAGCACAGCACAGCACTAACACGAAACTGCACTAACACAATACTGCACTAACACAACACTGCACTAACACGAAACTGCACTAACACAACACTGCAGTAACACAACACTGCACTAACACAGCACTGCACTCACACAGCACTGAAACAACACTGCACTAGCACAGAACATCACTAACAGGACACTGCACTACCAGGATATTGCACTGACACAGCACTGCAGTAAAACAACACTGCACTAACCCAGCACTGCACAAACACAGCACTGCAGTAACACAGCACTGCACGAACAGAACACTGCACTAACACAAAACTGCACTAACACAAAACTGAATTGGCACAGCACAGCACTCACAAAACACTGCACTCACACAAAACTGCACTAACACAAAACTGCATTGGCACAGCACAGCACTAACAGGACACTGCACTAACACTGCACTACACTAACACAACACGGCACTAACACTGCACTGCACTAACACAACAAAGCACTAACAAAACACTGCACTAACAGAACACTGCACTACACTAACACTGCACTGCACTTGCACAGCACTAACACAACACTGCACTAACACTGCACTGCACTAAGACTGCACTGCACTAGCACAGCACAGCACTAACAGGACACTGCACTAACAGGAAACTGCACTAACAGGACACTGCACTAACACACCGCTGAATTAACATGACACTGCACTAACATAACACTATACTAACACAACACTGCACTAACACGGTACTGCACTCGCACAGCACAGCACTTACACAACACGGCACTAACACAACACTGCACTAACACAACACTGCAGGAACACTGCACTGCACTAACACAACAATGCACTAGCATGGCACAGCACTAACGCAAGACTGTACTAACACAGCACAGCACTAACACAGCGCAGCACTAACATGGCACAGCACTAGCACGGCACAGCACTAACACAACACTGCACTAACTCACCTCAGCAGTCACACTGCACTGCACTCGCACAGCACAGCACTTACACAACACGGAACAAACACAACACTGCACTAACACAGCACTGCACTAACATGACACTACACAAACACAACACTGCAATAACACAGCACTGCAGTAACAGGACACTGCACTAACACAACACTGCAATAACACAGCACTGCAATAACACAGCACTGCACTAACACAGCCCAGCACAGCACTAACACAGCACTGCACGAACACAACACTGCACTAACACAGCACTGCACTAACACAACACTGCAATAACACAGCACTGCACTAACACAACACTGCACGAACACAACACTGCACGAACACAGCACTGCACTAACACAGCACAGCACTAACACAACACTGCACGAACACACTACTGCACTAACACAGCACTGCACTAACACAACACTGCAATAACACAGCACTGCACTAACACAACACTGCAATAACACAGCACTGCACTAACACAGCCCAGCACAGCACTAACACAACACTGCACTAACACAAAACTGCTCTAACACAACACTGCAATAACACAACACTGCATGAACACAGCACTGCACTAACACAGCCCAGCACAGCAGTAACACAACACTGCACTAACACAACAATGCATGAACACAGCACTGCACTAACACAGCCCAGCACAGCACTAACACAACACTGCACTAACACAACACTGCACTAACACAACACTGCAATAACACAGCACTGCACTAACACAACACTGCAATAACACAGCACTGCACTAACACAGCCCAGCACAGCACTAACACAACACTGCACTAACACAAAACTGCTCTAACACAACACTGCAATAACACAACACTGCATGAACACAGCACTGCACTAACACAGCCCAGCACAGCAGTAACACAACACTGCACTAACACAACAATGCATGAACACAGCACTGCACTAACACAGCCCAGCACAGCACTAACATCACACTGCACTAGCACAGCACAGCACTAACACGAAACTGCACTAACACAACACTGCACTAACACAACACTGCACTAACACAACACTGCACTAAGACAACACTGCACTAACACAACACTGCACTAAGACAACACTGCACTAACACAACACTGCACTAACACTGCACTGCACCAGCACAACACTGCACTAACACAGCACAGCACAAACAGAACACTGCACTAACACAACACTGCACTAACACTGCACTGCACTAACACAACACTGCACCAACACTGCACTGCACTAACACAACACTGCACTAACACTGCACTGCACTAACACAGCACTGCTGTAACACAGCACATTTCTAACAGGACACAGCACTACAGCAAACAAACACTGCACTAACATAGCGCTTTGCTAGCACAGCATAGCATTAACAGGACCCTGCACTAAAAGGGCACTGCACTTACAGGATACTGCACAAACACAGCACTGCATGAACAATGCACTGCACGAACACAAAACTACACTAACACAACACTGCAGTAACACAACACTGCACTAACACAGCACTGCACTCACACAGCACTGCACTAACACAGCACTGCACCAACACTGCACGGCACTGAAACAACACTGCACTAGCACAGAACATCACTAACAGGACACTGCACTACCAGGATATTGCACTGACACAGCACTGCAGTAAATCAACACTGCACTAACCCAGCACTGGACAAACACAGCACTGCAGTAACACAGCACTGCACTAACAGAACACTGCACTAACACAAAACTGCACTAACACAAAACTGAATTGGCATAGCACAGCACTCACAAAACACTGCACTAACACAACACTGCACTAACACTGCACTGCACTAACACAACAAAGCACTAACAAAACACTGCACTAACAGAACACTGCACTAACACGAAACTGCACTAACACAACACTGCAGTAACACAACACTGCACTAACACAGCACTGCACTCACACAGCACTGCACCAACACTGCACGGCACTAACACAGCACTGAAACAACACTGCACTAGCACAGAACATCACTAACAGGACACTGCACTACCAGGATATTGCACTGACACAGCACTGCAGTAAAACAACACTGCACTAACCCAGCACTGCACAAACACAGCACTGCAGTAACACAGCACTGCACGAACAGAACACTGCACTAACACAAAACTGCACTAACACAAAACTGAATTGGCACAGCACAGCACTCACAAAACACTGCACTCACACAAAACTGCACTAACACAAAACTGCATTGGCACAGCACAGCACTAACAGGACACTGCACTAACACTGCACTACACTAACACAACACGGCACTAACACTGCACTGCACTAACACAACAAAGCACTAACAAAACACTGCACTAACAGAACACTGCACTACACTAACACTGCACTGCACTTGCACAGCACTAACACAACACTGCACTAACACTGCACTGCACTAAGACTGCACTGCACTAGCACAGCACAGCACTAACAGGACACTGCACTAACAGGAAACTGCACTAACAGGACACTGCACTAACACACCGCTGAATTAACATGACACTGCACTAACATAACACTATACTAACACAACACTGCACTAACACGGTACTGCACTCGCACAGCACAGCACTTACACAACACGGCACTAACACAACACTGCACTAACACAACACTGCAGGAACACTGCACTGCACTAACACAACAATGCACTAGCATGGCACAGCACTAACGCAAGACTGTACTAACACAGCACAGCACTAACACAGCGCAGCACTAACATGGCACAGCACTAGCACGGCACAGCACTAACACAACACTGCACTAACTCACCTCAGCAGTCACACTGCACTGCACTCGCACAGCACAGCACTTACACAACACGGAACAAACACAACACTGCACTAACACAGCACTGCACTAACATGACACTACACAAACACAACACTGCAATAACACAGCACTGCAGTAACAGGACACTGCACTAACACAACACTGCAATAACACAGCACTGCAATAACACAGCACTGCACTAACACAGCCCAGCACAGCACTAACACAGCACTGCACGAACACAACACTGCACTAACACAGCACTGCACTAACACAACACTGCAATAACACAGCACTGCACTAACACAACACTGCACGAACACAACACTGCACGAACACAGCACTGCACTAACACAGCACAGCACTAACACAACACTGCACGAACACACTACTGCACTAACACAGCACTGCACTAACACAACACTGCAATAACACAGCACTGCACTAACACAACACTGCAATAACACAGCACTGCACTAACACAGCCCAGCACAGCACTAACACAACACTGCACTAACACAAAACTGCTCTAACACAACACTGCAATAACACAACACTGCATGAACACAGCACTGCACTAACACAGCCCAGCACAGCAGTAACACAACACTGCACTAACACAACAATGCATGAACACAGCACTGCACTAACACAGCCCAGCACAGCACTAACATCACACTGCACTAGCACAGCACAGCACTAACACGAAACTGCACTAACACAACACTGCACTAACACAACACTGCACTAACACAACACTGCACTAAGACAACACTGCACTAACACAACACTGCACTAAGACAACACTGCACTAACACAACACTGCACTAACACTGCACTGCACCAGCACAACACTGCACTAACACAGCACAGCACAAACAGAACACTGCACTAACACAACACTGCACTAACACTGCACTGCACTAACACAACACTGCACCAACACTGCACTGCACTAACACAACACTGCACTAACACTGCACTGCACTAACACAGCACTGCTGTAACACAGCACATTTCTAACAGGACACAGCACTACAGCAAACAAACACTGCACTAACATAGCGCTTTGCTAGCACAGCATAGCATTAACAGGACCCTGCACTAAAAGGGCACTGCACTTACAGGATACTGCACAAACACAGCACTGCATGAACAATGCACTGCACGAACACAAAACTACACTAACACAACACTGCAGTAACACAACACTGCACTAACACAGCACTGCACTCACACAGCACTGCACTAACACAGCACTGCACCAACACTGCACGGCACTGAAACAACACTGCACTAGCACAGAACATCACTAACAGGACACTGCACTACCAGGATATTGCACTGACACAGCACTGCAGTAAATCAACACTGCACTAACCCAGCACTGGACAAACACAGCACTGCAGTAACACAGCACTGCACTAACAGAACACTGCACTAACACAAAACTGCACTAACGCAAAACTGAATTGGCATAGCACAGCACTCACAAAACACTGCACTAACACAACACTGCACTAACACTGCACTGCACTAACACAACAAAGCACTAACAAAACACTGCACTAACAGAACACTGCACTACAGTAACACTGCACTGCACTAGCACAGCACTAACACAACACTGCACTAACACTGCACTGCACAAACACAACACTGCACTAACACAGCACAGCACTAACAGAACACTGCACTAACACTGCACTACACTAACAACACTGCACTAACACAACACTGCACTAACACAGCACAGCACTAACACAGCACAGCACTAACAGGACACTGCACGAACACAACAATGCACTAAGACAACACTGCTCTAACAGGACACTGCACTAACAGGACACTGCACTAAGACAACACAGCACTAACAGGACACTGCACTAACAGGACACTGCGCTAACAGGACACTGCACGAAGACAACACTGCACTAACACAACACTGCACTAAGACAACACTGCAATAACACAGCACTGCACTAACACAACACTGCAATAACACTGCACTGCACTAACACAGCACAGCACGATCACAACACTACACTCGCACAGCGCAGCACCAGCACTAACACTGCACTAACACACCACTGCACTAACATAACACTGCACCAACACTGCACGGCACTGAAACAACACTGCACTAGCACAGAACATCACTAACAGGACACTGCACTAACACTCCACTGCACTAGCACAGCCCAGCACTAACACGAAACTGCACTAACACGACACTGCACTAACACAGCACCACACGATCACAACACTACACTCGCACAGCGCAGCACCAGCACTAACACTGCACTAACACACCGCTGCACTAACATAACACTGCATTGACACAACACTGCACTAACACTCCACTGCACTAGCACAGCACAGCACTAACACGAAACTGCACTAACACGGCACTGCACGAAGACAACACTGCACGAAGACAACACTGCACTAACACAACACTGCACTAACACGGCACTGCACTAACACAACACTGCACTAAGACAACACTGCACTAACACAACACTGCACTCGCACAGCACAGCACTAACACTCCACTGCACTCGCACAGCACAGCACTAAAACGAAACTGCACTAAGACAACACTGCACTAACACTCCACTGCACTAAGACAACACTGCACTAAGACAACACTGCACTAACACTCCACTGCACTAGCACAGCCAGCAATAACACGAAACAGCACTAACACAACACTGCACTAAGACAACACTGCATTAACAGGACACTGCACTAACACAACACTGCACTAACACTCCACTGCACTCGCACAGCACAGCACTAAAACGAAACTGCACTAAGACAACACTGCACTAACACTCCACTGCACTAAGACAACACTGCACTAAGACAACACTGCACTAACACTCCACTGCACTAGCACAGCCAGCAATAACACGAAACAGCACTAACACAACACTGCACTAACACAACACTGCACTAACACAAAACTGCACTCACACAACACTGCACTAAGACAACACTGCACTAACAGAACACTGCACTACACTAACACTGCACTAGCACAGCACTAACACAACACTGCACTAAGACAACACTGCACTAACACTGCACTGCACTAACACAACACTGCACTAACACTGCACTGCACTACACGAACACTGCACTAGCACAGCACTTACACAACACTGCACTAACACTGCACTGCACGAACACAACACTGCACTAACACAGCACAGCACAAACAGAACACTGCACTAACACAACACTGCACTAACACAGCACAGCACTAACAGAACACTGCACTAACACTGCAGTACACTAACACAACACTGCACTAACACAACACTGCACTAACACAGCACAGCACTAACACAGCACAGCACTAACAGAACACTGCACTAACACAACACTGCGCTAAGACAACACTGCATTAACAGGACACTGCACGAACACAACACTGCACTAACACAACACTGCACTAAGACAACACTGCACGAAGACAACACTGCACTAACACAACACAGCACTAGCACAACACAGCACTAACACGAAACTGCACTAACACAATACTGCACTGACACAACACTGCACTAACACGAAACTGCACTAACACAACACTGCACTAAGACAACACTGCACTAAGACAACACTGCACTAACACAACACTGCACTAACACAACACTGCACTAAGACAACACTGCACCAACACAACACTGCACTAACACAACACTGCACTAACACAACACTGCACTAAGACAACACTGCACGAACACAACACTGCACTAACACAACACTGCACTCGCACAGCACAGCACTAACACTCCACTGCACTCGCACAGCACAGCACTAAAACGAAACTGCACTAAGACAACACTGCACTAACACTCCACTGCACTAAGACAACACTGCACTAAGACAACACTGCACTAACACTCCACTGCACTAGCACAGCCAGCAATAACACGAAACAGCACTAACGCAACACAGCACTAAGACAACACTGCATTAACAGGACACTGCACTAACACAACACTGCACTAACACTCCACTGCACTCGCACAGCACAGCACTAAAACGAAACTGCACTAAGACAACACTGCACTAACACTCCACTGCACTAAGACAACACTGCACTAAGACAACACTGCACTAACACTCCACTGCACTAGCACAGCCAGCAATAACACGAAACAGCACTAACACAACACTGCACTAACACAACACTGCACTAACACAAAACTGCACTCACACAACACTGCACTAAGACAACACTGCACTAACAGAACACTGCACTACACTAACACTGCACTAGCACAGCACTAACACAACACTGCACTAAGACAACACTGCACTAACACTGCACTGCACTAACACAACACTGCACTAACACTGCACTGCACTACACGAACACTGCACTAGCACAGCACTAACACAGCACTGCACTAACACTGCACTGCACGAACACAACACTGCACTAACACAGCACAGCACAAACAGAACACTGCACTAACACTGCAGTACACTAACACAACACTGCACTAACACAACACTGCACTAACACAGCACAGCACTAACACAGCACAGCACTAACAGAACACTGCACTAACACAACACTGCACTAAGACAACACTGCATTAACAGGACACTGCACGAACACAACACTGCACTAACACAACACTGCACTAAGACAACACTGCACGAAGACAACACTGCACTAACACAACACAGCACTAGCACAACATAGCACTAACACGAAACTGCACTAACACAATACTGCACTGACACAACACTGCACTAACACGAAACTGCACTAACACAACACTGCACTAAGACAACACTGCACTAAGACAACACTGCACTAACACAACACTGCACTAACACAACACTGCACTAAGACAACACTGCACCAACACAACACTGCACTAACACAACACTGCACTAACACAACACTGCACTAAGACAACACTGCACGAACACAACACTGCACTAACACAACACTGCACTAAGACAACACTGCACTAACACAACACTGCACTAACACAACACTGCACTAAGACAACACTGCACTAACACAACACTGCACTAAGACAACACTGCACTAACACAACACTGCACTAACACAACACTGCACTAAGACAACACTGCACTAACACAACACTGCACTAAGACAACACTGCACGAACACAACACTGCACTAACACAACACTGCACTAAGACAACACTGCACTAACACAGCACAGCACTAACACGAAACTGCACTAACACAACACTGCACTAACACAACACTGCACTAAGACAACACTGCACTGACACAACACTGCTGTAACACAGCACTGCACTGACACAACACTGCACGAACACAACACTGCACTAAGACAACACTGCACTAACACAACACTGCACTAACACAACACTGCACTAAGACAACACTGCACTAACACAACACTGCACTAACACAACACTGCACTAAGACAACACTGCACTAACTCAACACTGCACTAACACAGCACAGCACTAACACGAAACTGCACTAACACAACACTGCACTAACACAACACTGCACTAAGACAACACTGCACTAACACAACACTGCACTAAGACAACACTGCACCAACACAACACTGCACTAACACAACACTGCACTAACACAACACTAAACTAAGACAACACTGCACTCGCACAGCACAGCACTAACACGAAACTGCACTAACACAACACTGCAGTAACACAACACTGCACTAACACTCCACTGCTCTGAGACAACACTGCACGAAGACAACACTGCACTAGCACAGCACAGCACAAACACGAAACTGCACGAACACAACACTGCACTAACACGAAACTGCACTAACACAACACTGCACTAAGACAACAGTGCACTAAGACAACACTGCACTCACACAACACTGCATTAACAGGACACTGCACTAACACAACACTGCACTAACACTCCACTGCACTCGCACAGCACAGCACTAACACGAAACTGCACTAACACAACACTGCACTAACACAACACTGCACTAACACTCCACTGCACTGAGACAACACTGCACTAACACAACACTGCACTAAGACAACACTGCACTAACACGAAACTGCACGAACACAACACTGCACCAGCACAACACTGCACTAACACGAAACTGCACTGACACAACACTGCACTAAGACAACACTGCACTAACACTGCACTGCACTAACACAACACTGCACTAACACTGCACTGCACTACACGAACACTGCACTAGCACAGCACTAACACAACACTGCACTAACACTGCACTGCACTAACACAACACTGCACTAACACAGCACAGCACAAACAGAACACTGCACTAACACTGCAGTACACTAACACAACACTGCACTAACACAACACTGCACTAACACAACACTGCACTAACACAGCACAGCACTAACAGAACACTGCACTAACACTGCAGTACACTAACACAACACTGCATTAACAGGACACTGCACGAACACAACACTGCACTAACACAACACTGCACTAAGACAACACTGCACGAAGACAACACTGCACTAACACTCCACTGCACTAGCACAACACAGCACTAGCACAGCACAGCACTAACACGAAACTGCACTAACACAATACTGCACTGACACAACACTGCACTAACACGAAACTGCACTAACACAACACTGCACTAAGACAACACTGCACTAAGACAACACTGCACTGACACAACACTGCACTAACACAACACTGCACTAAGACAACACTGCACCAACACAACACTGCACTAACACAACACTGCACTAACACAACACTGCACTAAGACAACACTGCACGAACACAACACTGCACTAACACAACACTGCACTAAGACAACACTGCACTAACACAACTCTGCACTAAGACAACACTGCACCTACACAGCACAGCACTAACACGAAACTGCAATAACACAACACTGCACTAAGACAACACTGCACTGACACAACACTGCTGTAACACAGCACTGCACTGACACAACACTGCACGAACACAACACTGCACTAAGACAACACTGCACTAACACAACACTGCACTAAGACAACACTGCACTAAGACAACACTGCACTAACACAACACTGCACTAACACAACACTGCACTAAGACAACACTGCACTAACTCAACACTGCACTAACACAGCACAGCATTAACACGAAACTGCACTAAGACAACACTGCACTAACACAACACTGCACTAAGACAACACTGCACTAACACAACACTGCACTAAGACAACACTGCACGAACACAACACTGCACTAACACAACACTGCACTAAGACAACACTGCACTAACACAACACTGCACTAAGACAACACTGCACCAACACAACACTGCACTAACACAACACTGCACTAACACAACACTGCACTAAGACAACACTGCACTAACACAACACTGCACTAACACAACACTGCACTAAGACAACACTGCACTAACACAACACTGCACTAAGACAACACTGCACTAACACTGCACAGCACTAACACGAAACTGCACTAAGACAACACTGCACTAAGACAACACTGCACTAACCCAACACTGCACTAACACAACACTGCACTAAGACAACACTGCACTAACACAACACTGCACTAACACAGCACAGCACTAACACGAAACTGCACTAACACAACACTGCACTAACACAGCACTGCACTAAGACAACACTGCACTAACACAACACTGCACTAACACAGCACTGCACTGACACAACACTGCACGAACACAACACTGCACTAAGACAGCACTGCACTAACACAACACTGCACTAACACAACACTGCACTAACACAACACTGCACTAACACAACACTGCACTAAGACAACACTGCACTAACACAACACTGCACTAACACAGCACTGCACTGACACAGCACTGCACGAACACAACGCTGAACTAAGACAGCACTGCACTAACACAACACTACACTAACACAACACTGCACTAAGACAACACTGCACTAACACAACACTGCACTAACACAACACTGCACTAAGACAACACTGCACTAACACAACACTGCACTAAGACAACACTGCACTAACACAACACTGCACTAAGACAACACTGCACTAAGACAACACTGCACTAACACAACACTGCACTAAGACAACACTGCACTAACACAACACTGCACTAACACAACACTGCACTAAGACAACACTGCACTAACACAACACTGCACTAACACAACACTGCACCAACACTGCACAGCACTAAAACAACACTGCATGAACACAACACTGCACTAAGACAACACTGCACTAACACAGCACTGCACTAACACAACACTGCACTAACACAACACTGCACTAACACAACACTGCACTAACACAACACTGCACTAAGACAACACTGCACTAAGACAACACTGCACTAACACAACACTGCACTAACACAACACTGCACTAAGACAACACTGCACTAAGACAACACTGCACTAACACAACACTGCACTAAGACAACACTGCACTAACACAACACTGCACCAACACTGCACAGCACTAAAACAACACTGCACTAACACAACACTGCAGTAGCACAGCACTGCACTAGCACAGCACAGCACTAACAGGACACTGCACTAACAGGACACTGCACTGACACGACACTGCACTAACACAACACTACACTAACACAACACTGCACTAACACAACACTGCACTAACACAACACTACACTAACACAACACTGCACTAACACAACACTGCGCTAACACAACACTGCACTAACACTGCACTGCACGAAGAAAACACTGCACTAAGACAACGCTGCACTAACACAGCACTGCAATGGCACAGCACAGCACTAACAAAACACTGCGCTAACACAATACTGCGCTAACACAACAGTGCACTAACAAAACACTGCACTAATAGAACTCTGCACTATCAAAACACTGCACTAATAGAACACTGCACGAACACAACAGTGTACTAACAAAACACTGCACTAATAGAATACTGCAGAAACAGGACACTGCATTAAGCCTGCAGTGCGCTAACTCATCACTGCACTAACACAGCACAGCACTAACACTGCATTGCACTAACACTACACTGCACTAGCAAAGCACTGCACTAGCACAGCACTGCACTGCACTGCACTGGCACAGCACTGCACTAACACAACACTGCCCTAACACTTCACTGCACTAACACAGCACAGCACTGCACTTGCACAGCACTGCACTAACAAGACACTGCACTAACAAGACACTGCACTAACAAGACATTGCACCAATACAGCACTGCAGTAACACAACACTGCACTAACACAGCAATGCCCTCACACTGCATTGCACTAGCACAGCACTGCACTAACAGGACACTGCACGAACAGGACACTGCACTAACAAGACACTGCACTAACAAGACATTGCACCAATACAGCACTGCAGTAACACAACACTGCACGAGCACAGCACAGCACTAGCACAGCACTGCACTCACAGGACACTGCATTAACACAGCACTACAGTAAACAAACACTGCACTAACACAGCACTGCACTAACACAACACTGCACTAACACTGCACTGCACTAACACAACACTGCCCTGACACTACTCTGCACTAGCAAAGCAGTGCACTAGCAGGACACTGCACGAACAGGACACTGCACTAACACACCGCTGAATTAACATGACACTGCACTAACATAACACTATACTAACACAACACTGCACTAACACGGTACTGCACTCGCACAGCACAGCACTTACACAACACGGCACTAACACAACACTGCACTAACACAACACTGCAGGAACACAGCACTGCACTAACACAACAATGCACTAGCATGGCACAGCACTAACGCAAGACTGTACTAACACAGCACAGCACTAACACAGCGCAGCACTAACATGGCACAGCACTCGCACAGCAAAGCACTTACACAACACGGAACAAACACAACACTGCAAAAACACAGCACTGCACTAACATGACACTACACAAACACAACACTGCAATAACACAGCACTGCAGTAACAGGACACTGCACTAACACAACACTGCAATAACACAGCACTGCACGAACACAGCCCAGCACAGCACTAACACAGCACTGCACGAACACAACACTGCACTAACACAGCACTGCACTAACACAACACTGCAATAACACAGCACTGCACTAACACAACACTGCACTAACACAACACTGCACAAACACAGCACTGCACTAACACAGCACAGCACTAACACAACACTGCACGAACACAATACTGCACTAACACAGCACTGCACTAACACAACACTGCAATAACACAGCACTGCACTAACACAACACTGCAATAACACAGCACTGCACTAACACAGCCCAGCACAGCACTAACACAACACTGCACTAACACAAAACTGCACTAACACAACACTGCAATAACACAACACTGCATGAACACAGCACAGCACTAACACAACACTGCACTAACACAACAATGCATGAACACAGCAGTGCACTAACACAGCCCAGCACAGCACTAACATAACACTGCACTAGCACAGCACAGCACTAACACTGCATTGCACTAACACTACACAGCACTAGCAAAGCACTGCACTAGCACAGCACTGCACTGCACTGGCACAGCACTGCACGAACACAACACTGCCCTAACACTACACTGCACTAACACAGCACAGCACTGCACTTGCACAGCACTGCACTCACAGGACACTGCATTAACACAGCACTACAGTAAACAAACACTGCACTAACACAGCACTGCACTAACACAACACTGCACTAACACTGCACTGCACTAACACAACACTGCCCTGACACTACTCTGCACTAGCAAAGCACTGCACTAGCACAGCACTGCACTAACACAACACTGCACTAACAGGAAACTGCACTAACAGGACACTGCACTAACACACCGCTGAATTAACATGACACTGCACTAACATAACACTATACTAACACAACACTGCACTAACACGGTACTGCACTCGCACAGCACAGCACTTACACAACACGGCACTAACACAACACTGCACTAACACAACACTGCAGGAACACAGCACTGCACTAACACAACAATGCACTAGCATGGCACAGCACTAACGCAAGACTGTACTAACACATCACAGCACTAACACAGCGCAGCACTAACATGGCACAGCACTAGCACGGCACAGCACTAACACAACACTGCACTAACTCACCTCAGCAGTCACACTGCACTGCACTCGCACAGCAAAGCACTTACACAACACGGAACAAACACAACACTGCACTAACACAGCACTGCACTAACATGACACTACACAAACACAACACTGCAATAACACAGCACTGCAGTAACAGGACACTGCACTAACACAACACTGCAATAACACAGCACTGCACGAACACAGCCCAGCACAGCACTAACACAGCACTGCACGAACACAACACTGCACTAACACAGCACTGCACTAACACAACACTGCAATAACACAGCACTGCACTAACACAACACTGCACTAACACAACACTGCACAAACACAGCACTGCACTAACACAGCACAGCACTAACACAACACTGCACGAACACAATACTGCACTAACACAGCACTGCACTAACACAACACTGCAATAACACAGCACTGCACTAACACAACACTGCAATAACACAGCACTGCACTAACACAGCCCAGCACAGCACTAACACAACACTGCACTAACACAAAACTGCACTAACACAACACTGCAATAACACAACACTGCATGAACACAGCACAGCACTAACACAACACTGCACTAACACAACAATGCATGAACACAGCACTGCACTAACACAGCCCAGCACAGCACTAACATAACACTGCACTAGCACAGCACAGCACTAACACTGCATTGCACTAACACTACACTGCACTAGCAAAGCACTGCACTAGCACAGCACTGCACTGCACTGGCACAGCACTGCACGAACACAACACTGCCCTAACACTACACTGCACTAACACAGCACAGCACTGCACTTGCACAGCACTGCACTAACAAGACACTGCACTAACAAGACACTGCACTAACAAGGCATTGCACCAATACAGCACTGCAGTAACACAACACTGCACTAACACAGCAATGCCCTCACACTGCATTGCACTAGCACAGCACTGCACTAACAGGACACTGCACGAACAGGACACTGCACTAACAAGACACTGCACTAACAAGACATTGCACCAATACAGCACTGCAGTAACACAACACTGCACGAGCACAGCACAGCACTAGCACAGCACTGCACTCACAGGACACTGCACTAACACAGCACTACAGTAAACAAACACTGCACTAACACAGCACTGCACTAACACAACACTGCACTAACACTGCACTGCACTAACACAACACTGCCCTGACACTACTCTGCACTAGCAAAGCACTGCACTAGCACAGCACTGCACTAACACAACACTGCACTAACAGGAAACTGCACTAACAGGACACTGCACTAACACACCGCTGAATTAACATGACACTGCACTAACATAACACTATACTAACACAACACTGCACTAACACGGTACTGCACTCGCACAGCACAGCACTTACACAACACGGCACTAACACAACACTGCACTAACACAACACTGCACGAACACAGCACTGCACTAACACAACAATGCACTAGCATGGCACAGCACTAACGCAAGACTGTACTAACACAGCACAGCACTAACACAGCGCAGCACTAACATGGCACAGCACTAGCACGGCACAGCACTAACACAACACTGCACTAACTCACCTCAGCAGTCACACTGCACTGCACTCGCACAGCACAGCACTTACACAACACGGAACAAACACAACACTGCACTAACACAGCACTGCACTAACATGACACTACACAAACACAACACTGCAATAACACAGCACTGCAGTAACAGGACACTGCACTAACACAACACTGCAATAACACAGCACTGCAATAACACAGCACTGCACTAACACAGCCCAGCACAGCACTAACACAGCACTGCACGAACACAACACTGCACTAACACAGCACTGCACTAACACAACACTGCAATAACACAGCACTGCACTAACACAACACTGCACTAACACAACACTGCACGAACACAGCACTGCACTAACACAGCACAGCACTAACACAACACTGCACGAACACAATACTGCACTAACACAGCACTGCACTAACACAACACTGCAATAACACAGCACTGCACTAACACAACACTGCAATAACACAGCACTGCACTAACACAGCCCAGCACAGCACTAACACAACACTGCACTAACACAAAACTGCACTAACACAACACTGCAATAACACAACACTGCATGAACACAGCACAGCACTAACACAACACTGCACTAACACAACAATGCATGAACACAGCACTGCACTAACACAGCCCAGCACAGCACTAACATAACACTGCACTAGCACAGCACAGCACTAACACTGCATTGCACTAACACTACACTGCACTAGCAAAGCACTGCACTAGCACAGCACTGCACTGCACTGGCACAGCACTGCACGAACACAACACTGCCCTAACACTACACTGCACTAACACAGCATAGCACTGCACTTGCACAGCACTGCACTAACAAGACACTGCACTAACAAGACACTGCACTAACAAGACATTGCACCAATACAGCACTGCAGTAACACAACACTGCACTAACACAGCAATGCCCTCACACTGCATTGCACTAGCACAGCACTGCACCAACAGGACACTGCACGAACAGGACACTGCACTAACAAGACACTGCACTAACAAGACATTGCACCAATACAGCACTGCAGTAACACAACACTGCACGAGCACAGCACAGCACTAGCACAGCACTGCACTCACAGGACACTGCACTAACACAGCACTACAGTAAACAAACACTGCACTAACACAGCACTGCACTAACACAAAACTGCACTAACACTGCACTGCACTAACACAACACTGCCCTGACACTACTCTGCACTAGCAAAGCACTGCACTAGCACAGCACTGCACTAACACAACACTGCACTAACAGGAAACTGCACTAACAGGACACTGCACTAACACACCGCTGAATTAACATGACACTGCACTAACATAACACTATACTAACACAACACTGCACTAACACGGTACTGCACTCGCACAGCACAGCACTTACACAACACGGCACTAACACAACACTGCACTAACACAACACTGCAGGAACACAGCACTGCACTAACACAACAATGCACTAGCATGGCACAGCACTAACGCAAGACTGTACTAACACAGCACAGCACTAACACAGCGCAGCACTAACATGGCACAGCACTAGCACGGCACAGCACTAACACAACACTGCACTAAATCACCTCAGCAGTCACACTGCACTGCACTCGCACAGCACAGCACTTACACAACACGGAACAAACACAACACTGCACTAACACAGCACTGCACTAACATGACACTACACAAACACAACACTGCAATAACACAGCACTGCAGTAACAGGACACTGCACTAACACAACACTGCAATAACACAGCACTGCAATAACACAGCACTGCACTAACACAGCCCAGCACAGCACTAACACAGCACTGCACGAACACAACACTGCACTAACACAGCACTGCACTAACACAACACTGCAATAACACAGCACTGCACTAACACAACACTGCACTAACACACACTGCACGAACACAGCACTGCACTAACACAGCACAGCACTAACACAACACTGCACGAACACAATACTGCACTAACACAGCACTGCACTAACACAACACTGCAATAACACAGCACTGCACTAACACAACACTGCAATAACACAGCACTGCACTATCATAGCCCAGCACAGCACTAACACAACACTGCACTAACACAAAACTGCACTAACACAACACTGCAATAACACAACACTGCATGAACACAGCTCAGCACTAACACAACACTGCACTAGCACAACAATGCATGAACACAGCACTGCACTAACACAGCCCAGCACAGCACTAACATAACACTGCACTAGCACAGCACAGCACTAACACGAAACTGCACTAACACAACACTGCACTAACACAACACTGCACTAACACAACACTGCACTAAGACAACACTGCACTAACACAACACTGCACTAAGACAACACTGCACTAACACAACACTGCACTAACACTGCACTGCACCAGCACAACACTGCACTAACACAGCACAGCACAGCACAAACAGAACACTGCACTAACACAACACTGCACCAACACTGCACTGCACTAACACAACACTGCACTAACACTGCACTGCACTAACACAGCACTGCTGTAACACAGCACATTTCTAACAGGACACTGCCCTAACACAGCACTACAGCAAACAAACACTGCACTAACATAGCGCTTTGCTAGCACAGCATAGCATTAACAGGACCCTGCACTAAAAGGGCACTGCACTAACAGGATACTGCACAAACACAGCACTGCATGAACAATGCACTGCACGAACACAAAACTACACTAACACAACACTGCAGTAACACAACACTGCACTAACACAGCACTGCACTCACACAGCACTGCACTAACACTGCACGGCACTAACACAGCACTGCACCAACACTGCACGGCACTGAAACAACACTGCACTAGCACAGAACATCACTCACAGGACACTGCACTACCAGGATATTGCACTGACACAGCACTGCAGTAAATCAACACTGCACTAACCCAGCACTGGACAAACACAGCACTGCAGTAACACAGCACTGCACTAACAGAACACTGCACTAACATAAAACTGCACTAACACAAAACTGAATTGGCACAGCACAGCACTCACAAAACACTGCACTAACACAACACTGCACTAACACTGCACTGCACTAACACAACAAAGCACTAACAAAACACTGCACTAACAGAACACTGCACTACACTAACTCTGCACTGCACTAGCACAGCACTAACACAACACTGCACTAACACTGCACTGCACGAACACAACACTGCACTAACACAGCACAACACTAACAGAACACTGCACTAACACTGCACTACACTAACACAACACTGCACTAACACAACACTGCACTAACACAGCACAGCACTAACACGAAACTGCACTAACACGACACTGCACTAACACAGCACCGCACGATCACAACACTACACTCGCACAGCACAGCACCAGCACTAACACTGCACTAACACATCGCTGCACTAACATAACACTGCATTGACACAACACTGCACTAACACTCCACTGCACTAGCACAGCACAGCACTAACACGAAACTGCACTAACACGGCACTGCACGAAGACAACACTGCACGAAGACAACACTGCACTAACACAACACTGCACTAACACGGCACTGCACTAACACAACACTGCACTAAGACAACACTGCACTAACACAACACTGCACTCGCACAGCACAGCACTAAGATGAAACTGCACTAAGACAACACTGCACGAACACAACACTGCACTAAGACAACACTGCATTAACAGGACACTGCACTAACACAACACTGCACTAAGACAACACTGCATTAACAGGACACTGCACTAACACAACACTGCACTAAGACAACACTGCACTAACACAACACTGCACTCACACAACACTGCACTAACACTCCACTGCACTCGCACAGCACAGCACTAAAACGAAACTGCACTAACACAACACTGCACTAAGACAACACTGCACTAACACGAAACTGCACTCACACAACACTGCACTAACACTCCACTGCACTCGCACAGCACAGCACTAAAACGAAACTGCACTAACACAACACTGCACTAAGACAACACTGCACTAACACGAAACTGCACTAACACAACACTGCACTAAGACAACACTGCACTAAGACAACACTGCACTAACACAACACTGCACTAACACAACACTGCACTAAGACAACACTGCACTAACACTCCACTGCACTAAGACAACACTGCACTAAGACAACACTGCACTAACACGAAACTGCACTCACACAACACTGCACTAACACTGCACTGCACTACACTAACACTGCACTAGCACAGCACTAACAGAACACTGCACTACACTAACACTGCACTAGCACAGCACTAACACAACACTGCACTAACACTGCACTGCACTAACACAACACTGCACTAACACAGCACAGCACAAACAGAACACTGCACTAACACAACACTGCACTAACACTGCACTGCACTAACACAACACTGCACTAACACAGCACAGCACTAACAGAACACTGCACTAACACAACACTGCACTAAGACAACACTGCATTAACAGGAGACTGCACTAACACAACACTGCACGAACACAACACTGCACGAAGACAACACTGCACTAAGACAACACTGCACTAACACAACACAGCACTAGCACAGCACAGCACTAACACGAAACTGCACTAAGCCAACACTGCACTCAGACAACACTGCATTAACAGGACACTGCACTAACACAGCACTGCAGTAACACAGCACTGCAGTAACACAGCACTGCACGAACAGGAAACTGCACTAACACAACACTGCACTGAGACAACACTGCACTAACAGAACACTGCACTACACTAACACTGCACTAGCACAGCACTAACACAACACTGCACTAACACTCCACTGCACTAGCACAGCACAGCACTAACACGAAACTGCACTAAGACAACACTGCACGAACACAACACTGCACTAAGACAACACTGCATTAACAGGACACTGCACTAACACAACACTGCACTAAAACAATACTGCACTAACACAACACTGCACTTACACAACACTGCACTAACACAACACTGCACTAACACAACACTGCACTAACACGAAACTGCACTAACACAACACTGCACTAAGACAACACTGCACTAAGACAACACTGCACTCACACAACACTGCACGAACACAACACTGCACTCGCACAGCACAGCACTAACACGAACCTGCACTAACACAACACTGCAGTAACACTCCACTGCTCTGAGACAACACTGCACTAAGACAACACTGCAGTAACACAACACTGCACTAACACTCCACTGCTCTGAGACAACACTGCACTAAGACAACACTGCACTAGCACAGCACTAACTCGAAACTGCACGAACACAACACTGCACTAACACGAAACTGCACTAACACAACACTGCACTAAGACAACACTGCACTAAGACAACACTGCACTCACACAACACTGCACTAACACTCCACTGCAATCGCACAGCACAGCACTAACACGAAACTGCACTAACACAACACTGCACGAACACTCCACTGCACTGAGACAACACTGCACCAAGACAACACTGCACTAAGACAACACTGCACTAACACGAAACTGCACGAACACAACACTGCACTAACACAACACTGCACTAACACGAAACTGCAATAACACAACACTGCACTAAGACAACACTGCACTAACAGAACACTGCACTAACACTGCACTGCACTAACACAACACTGCACTAACACTGCACTGCACTAACACAACACTGCACTAACACTGCACTGCACTACACGAACACTGCACTAGCACAGCACTAACACAACACTGCTCTAACACTGCACTGCACGAACACAACACTGCACTAACACAGCACAGCACAAACAGAACACTGCACTAACACAACACTGCACTAACACAGCACAGCACTAACAGAACACTGCACTAACACTGCAGTACACTAACACAACACTGCACTTACACAACACTGCACTAACACAGCACAGCACTAACACAGCACAGCACTAACAGAACACTGCACTAACACAACACTGCACTAAGACAACACTGCATTAACAGGACACTGCACGAACACAACACTGCACTAAGACAACACTGCACGAAGACAACACTGCACTAACACAACACAGCACTAGCACAGCACAGCACTAACACGAAACTGCACTAACACAATACTGCACTGACACAACACTGCACTAACACGAAACTGCACTCACACAACACTGCACTAAGACAACACTGCACTAAGACAACACTGCACTAACAGAACACTGCACTAACACAACACTGCACTAAGACAACACTGCACCAACACAACACTGCACTAACACAACACTGCACTAACACAACACTGCACTAAGACAACACTGCACGAACACAACACTGCACTAACACAACACTGCACTAAGACAACACTGCACTAACACGAAACTGCACTAACACAACACTGCACTAACACAACACTGCACGAACACAACACTGCACTGACACAACACTGTTGTAACACAGCACTGCACTGACACAACACTGCACGAACACAACACTGCACTAAGACAACACTGCACTAACAGAACACTGCACTAACACAACACTGCACTAACACAACACTGCACTAAGACAACACTGCACTAACTCAACACTGCACTAACACAGCACAGCACTAACACGAAACTGCACTAACACAACACTGCACTAACACAACACTGCACTAAGACAACACTGCACTAACACAACACTGCACGAAGACAACACTGCACTAACACAACACTGCACTAAGACAACACTGCACCAACACAACACTGCACTAACACAACACTGCACTAACACAACACTGCACGAAGACAACACTGCACTAACACAACACTGCACTAACACAACACTGCACTAAGACAACACTGCACTAACACAACACTGCACTAAGACAACACTGCACTAACACTGCACAGCACTAACACGAAACTGCACTAAGACAACACTGCACTAAGACAACACTGCACTAAGACAACACTGCACTAACACAACACTGCACTAAGACAACACTGCACTAACACAACACTGCACTAACACAACACTGCACTAAGAGAACACTGCACTAACACAACACTGCACTAACACTGCACTGCACTAACACGAAACTGCACTAACACAACACTGCACTAACACAGCACTGCACTAAGACAACACTGCACTAACACAACACTGCACTAACACAACACTGCACTAAGACAACACTGCACCAACACAACACTGCACTAACACAACACTGCACTAACACAACACTGCACTAAGACAACACTGCACTAACACAACACTGCACGAACACAACACTGCACTAAGACAACACTGCACTAACACAACACTGCACTAAGACAACACTGCACTAACACTGCACAGCACTAACACGAAACTGCACTAAGACAACACTGCACTAAGACAACACTGCACTAAGACAACACTGCACTAACACAACACTGCACTATGACAACACTGCACTAAGACAACACTGCACTAACACAACACTGCACTAAGACAACACTGCACCAACACAACACTGCACTAACACAACACTGCACTAAGACAACACTGCACTAACACAACACTGCACTAAGACAACACTGCACTAACACTGCACAGCACTAACACGAAACTGCACTAAGACAACACTGCACTAAGACAACAATGCACTAAGACAACACTGCACTAACACAACACTGCACTAAGACAACACTGCACTAACACAACACTGCACTAACACAACACTGCACTAAGACAACACTGCACTAACACAACACTGCACTAAGACAACACTGCACTAACACTGCACAGCACTAACACTCCACTGCACTAAGACAACACTGCACTAAGTCAACACTGCACTAACACAAAACTGCACAAACACAACACTGCACTAACACAGCACTGCACTAAGACAACACTGCACTAGCACAACACTGCACTAACACAGCACTGCACTGACACAACACTGCACGAACACAACACTGCACTAAGACAGCACTGCACTAACACAACACTGCACTAACAACAACACTGCACTAAGACAACACTGCACTAACACAACACTGCACTAACACAACACTGCACTAAGACAACACTGCACTAACACAACACTGCACTAACACAACACTGCACTAAGACAACACAGCACTAACACAACACTGCACTAACACAGCACTGCACTGACACAACACTGCACGAACACAACACTGCACTAAGACAGCACTGCACTAACACTACACTGCACTAAGACAACACTGCACTATGACAACACTGCACTAACACAACACTGCACTAAGACAACACTGCACTAACACAACACTGCACTAAGACAGCACTGCACTAACACAACACTGCACTAAGACAACACTGCACTAACACAACACTGCACTAAGACAACACTGCACTAACACAACACTGCACCAACACTGCACAGCACTAAAACAACACTGCACGAACACAACACTGCACTAAGACAACACTGCACTAAGACAACACTGCACTAACACAACACTGCACTAACACAACACTGCACTAAGACAACACTGCACTAACACAACACTGCACTAACACAACACTGCACTAACACAACACTGCACTAAAACAACACTGCACGAACACAACACTGCACTAAGACAACACTGCACTAACACAACACTGCACTAACACAACACTGCACTAAGACAACACAGCACTAACACAACACTGCACTAACACAGCACTGCACTGACACAACACTGCACGAACACAACACTGCACTAAGACAGCACTGCACTAACACAACACTGCACTAACACAACACTGCACTAAGACAACACTGCACTAACACAACACTGCACTAACTCAACACTGCACTAAGACAACACTGCACTAATACAACACTGCACTAAGACAACACTGCACTAAGACAACACTGCACTAACACAACACTGCACTAACACAACACTGCACTAAGACAACACTGCACTAACACAACACTGCACTAAGACAACACTGCACTAACACTGCACAGCACTAACACGAAACTGCACTAAGACAACACTGCACTAAGACAACAATGCACTAAGACAACACTGCACTAACACAACACTGCACTAAGACAACACTGCACTAACACAACACTGCACTAAGACAACACTGCACTAAGACAACACTGCACTAAGACAACACTGCACTAAGACAACACTGCACTAACACTGCACAGCACTAACACTCCACTGCACTAAGACAACACTGCACTAAGTCAACACTGCACTAACACAAAACTGCACAAACACAACACTGCACTAACACAGCACTGCACTAAGACAACACTGCACTAGCACAACACTGCACTAACACAGCACTGCACTGACACAACACTGCACGAACACAACACTGCACTAAGACAGCACTGCACTAACACAACACTGCACTAACAACAACACTGCACTAAGACAACACTGCACTAACACAACACTGCACTAACACAACACTGCACTAAGACAACACTGCACTAACACAACACTGCACTAACACAACACTGCACTAAGACAACACAGCACTAACACAACACTGCACTAACACAGCACTGCACTGACACAACACTGCACGAACACAACACTGCACTAAGACAGCACTGCACTAACACTACACTGCACTAACACAACACTGCACTAAGACAACACTGCACTAACACAACACTGCACTAAGACAACACTGCACTAACACAACACTGCACTAAGACAGCACTGCACTAACACAACACTGCACTAAGACAACACTGCACTAACACAACACTGCACTAAGACAACACTGCACTAACACAACACTGCACCAACACTGCACAGCACTAAAACAACACTGCACGAACACAACACTGCACTAAGACAACACTGCACTAAGACAACACTGCACTAACACAACACTGCACTAACACAACACTGTACTAAGACAACACTGCACTAACACAACACTGCACTAACACAACACTGCACTAAGACAACACTGCACTAACACAACACTGCACTAAGACAACACTGCACTAACACAACACTGCACTAAGACAGCACTGCACTAACACAACACTGCACTAAGACAACACTGCACTAACACAACACTGCACTAAGACAACACTGCACTAACACAACACTGCACCAACACTGCACAGCACTAAAACAACAATGCACGAACACAACACTGCACTAACAACAACACTGCACTAAGACAACACTGCACTAACACAACACTGCACTAACACAACACTGCACTAAGACAACACTGCACTAACACAACACTGCACTAACACAACACTGCACTAAGACAACACAGCACTAACACAACACTGCACTAACACAGCACTGCACTGACACAACACTGCACGAACACAACACTGCACTAAGACAGCACTGCACTAACACTACACTGCACTAACACAACACTGCACTAAGACAACACTGCACTAACACAACACTGCACTAAGACAACACTGCACTAACACAACACTGCACTAAGACAGCACTGCACTAACACAACACTGCACTAAGACAACACTGCACTAACACAACACTGCACTAAGACAACACTGCACTAACACAACACTGCACCAACACTGCACAGCACTAAAACAACACTGCACGAACACAACACTGCACTAAGACAACACTGCACTAAGACAACACTGCACTAACACAACACTGCACTAACACAACACTGCACTAAGACAACACTGCACTAACACAACACTGCACTAACACAACACTGCACTAAGACAACACTGCACGAACACAACACTGCATTCAGACAACACTGCACTAACACAACACTGCATTAACACAACACTGCACTAAGACAACACTGCACTAACACAACACTGCACTAACACAACACTGCACTAACACAACACTGCACGAACACAACACTGCACTAAGAAAACACTGCACTAATACAGCACTGCACTGACACAACACTGCACGAACACAACACTGCACTAAGACAGCACTGCACTAACACAACACTGCACTAACACAACACTGCACTAAGACAACACTGCACTAACACAACACTGCACTAACACAACACTGCACTAAGACAACACTGCACTAACACAACACTGCACTAAGACAACACTGCACTAAGACAACACTGCACTAACACAACACTGCACTAACACAGCACTGCACTGACACAACACTGCACTAACACAACACTGCACTAAGACAACACTGCACTAACACAACACTGCACTAAGACAACACTGCACTAACACAACACTGCACTAAGACAGCACTGCACTAACACAACACTGCACTAAGACAACACTGCACTAACACAACACTGCACTAAGACAACACTGCACTAACACAACACTGCACCAACACTGCACAGCACTAAAACAACACTGCACGAACACAACACTGCACTAAGACAACACTGCACTAAGACAACACTGCACTAACACAACACTGCACTAACACAACACTGCACTAAGACAACACTGCACTAACACAACACTGCACTAACACAACACTGCACTAAGACAACACTGCACGAACACAACACTGCACTAAGACAACACTGCACTAACACATCACTGCACTAACACAACACTGCACGAAGACAACACTGCACTAACACAACACTGCACTAACACAACACTGCACTAAGACAACACTGCACTAACACAACACTTCACTAAGACAACACTGCACTAACACTGCACAGCACTAACACGAAACTGCACTAAGACAACACTGCACTAAGACAACACTGCACTAAGACAACACTGCACTAACACAACACTGCACTAAGACAACACTGCACTAACACAACACTGCACTAACACAACACTGCACTAAGACAACACTGCACTAACACTGCACAGCACTAACAAGAAACTGCACTAAGACAACACTGCACTAAGACAACACTGCACTAACACGAAACTGCACTAACACAACACTGCACTAAGACAACACTGCACTAACACAACACTGCACTAAGACAACACTGCACTAACACTGCACAGCACTAACACGAAACTGCACTAAGACAACACTGCACTAAGACAACACTGCACTAAGACAACACTGCACTACACAACACTGCACTAAGACAACACTGCACTAACACAACACTGCACTAACACAACACTGCACGAAGACAACACTGCACTAACACAACCCTGCACTAACACAACACTGCACTAAGACAACACTGCAATAACACAACACTGCACTAACACAACACTGCACTAACACTGCACAGCACTAACACGAAACTGCACTAAGACAACACTGCACTAAGAAACACTGCACTAAGACAACACTGCACTAACACAACACTGCACTAAGACAACACTGCACTAACACAACACTGCACTAACACAACACTGCACTAAGAGAACACTGCACTAACACAACACTGCACTAAGACAACACTGCACTAACACTGCACAGCACTAACACGAATCTGCACTAAGACAACACTGCACTAAGACAACACTGCACTAACACGAAACTGCACTAACACAGCACTACTCTAAGACAACACTGCACTAACACAACACTGCACTAAGACAACACTGCACTAAGACAACACTGCACCAACACAACACTGCACTAACACAACACTGCACTAACACAACACTGCACTAAGACAACACTGCACTAACACAACACTGCACGAACACAACACTGCACTAAGACAACACTGCACTAACACAACACTGCACTAAGAGAACACTGCACTAACACTGCACAGCACTAACACGAAACTGCACTAAGACAACACTGCACTAAGACAACACTGCACTAAGCCAACACTGCACTAACACTGCACAGCACTAACACGAAACTGCACTATGACAACACTGCACTAAGACAACACTGCACTAACACAACACTGCACTAAGACAACACTGCACCAACACAACACTGCACTAACACAACACTGCACTAACACAACACTGCACTAAGACAACACTGCACTAACACAACACTGCACTAACACAACACTGCACTAAGACAACACTGCACTAACACAACACTGCACTAAGACAACACTGCACTAACACTGCACAGCACTAACACGAAACTGCACTAAGACAACACTGCACTAAGACAACACTGCACTAACACAACACTGCACTAACACAACACTGCACTAAGACAACACTGCACTAACACTGCACAGCACTAACACTCCACTGCACTAAGACAACACTGCACTAAGACAACACTGCACTAACACAAAACTGCACAAACACAACACTGCACTAACACAGCACTGCACTAAGACAACACTGCACTAGCACAACACTGCACTAACACAGCACTGCACTGACACAACACTGCACGAACACAACACTGCACTAAGACAGCACTGCACTAACACAACACTGCACTAACACAACACTGCACTAAGACAACACTGCACTAACACAACACTGCACTAACACAACACTGCACTAAGACAACACTGCACTAACACAACACTGCACTAACACAGCACTGCACTGACACAACACTGCACGAACACAACACTGCACTAAGACAGCACTGCACTAACACAACACTGCACTAACACAGCACTGCACTAACACAACACTGCACTAAGACAACACTGCACTAACACAACACTGCACTAAGACAACACTGCACTAACACAACACTGCACCAACTCTGCACAGCACTAAAACAACAATGCACGAACACAACACTGCACTAAGACAACACTGCACTAAGACAACACTGCACTAACACAACACTGCACTAACACAACACTGCACTAAGACAACACTGCACTAACACAACACTGCACTAACACAACACTGCACTAAGACAACACTGCACGAACACAACACTGCATTCAGACAACACTGCACTAACACAACACTGCATTAACACAACACTGCACTAAGACAACACTGCACTAACACAACACTGCACTAACACAACACTGCACTAACACAACACTGCACGAACACAACACTGCACTAAGACAACACTGCACTAATACAGCACTGCACTGACACAACACTGCACGAACACAACACTGCACTAAGACAGCACTGCACTAACACAACACTGCACTAACACAACACTGCACTAAGACAACACTGCACTAACACAACACTGCACTAACACAACACTGCACTAAGACAACACTGCACTAACACAACACTGCACTAAGACAACACTGCACTAAGACAACACTGCACTAACACAACACTGCACTAACACAGCACTGCACTGACACAACACTGCACTAACACAACACTGCACTAAGACAACACTGCACTAACACAACACTGCACTAAGACAACACTGCACTAACACAACACTGCACTAAGACAGCACTGCACTAACACAACACTGCACTAAGACAACACTGCACTAACACAACACTGCACTAAGACAACACTGCACTAACACAACACTGCACCAACACTGCACAGCACTAAAACTACACTGCACGAACACAACACTGCACTAAGACAACACTGCACTAAGACAACACTGCACTAACACAACACTGCACTAACACAACACTGCACTAAGACAACACTGCACTAACACAACACTGCACTAACACAACACTGCACTAAGACAACACTGCACGAACACAACACTGCACGAACACAACACTGCACTAACACAACACTGCACTAACACAACACTGCACGAAGACAACACTGCACTAACACAACACTGCACTAACACAACACTGCACTAACACAACACTTCACTAAGACAACACTGCACTAACACTGCACAGCACTAACACGAAACTGCACTAAGACAACACTGCACTAAGACAACACTGCACTAAGACAACACTGCACTAACACAACACTGCACTAAGACAACACTGCACTAACACAACACTGCACTAACACAACACTGCACTAAGACAACACTGCACTAACACTGCACAGCACTAACAAGAAACTGCACTAAGACAACACTGCACTAAGACAACACTGCACTAACACGAAACTGCACTAACACAACACTGCACTAAGACAACACTGCACTAACACAACACTGCACTAAGACAACACTGCACTAACACTGCACAGCACTAACACGAAACTGCACTAAGACAACACTGCACTAAGACAACACTGCACTAAGACAACACTGCACTAACACAACACTGCACTAAGACAACACTGCACTAACACAACACTGCACTAACACAACACTGCACGAAGACAACACTGCACTAACACAACCCTGCACTAACACAACACTGCACTAAGACAACACTGCACTAACACAACACTGCACTAACACAACACTGCACTAACACTGCACAGCACTAACACGAAACTGCACTAAGACAACACTGCACTAAGACAACACTGCACTAAGACAACACTGCACTAACACAACACTGCACTAAGACAACACTGCACTAACACAACACTGCACTAACACAACACTGCACTAAGAGAACACTGCACTAACACAACACTGCACTAAGACAACACTGCACTAACACTGCACAGCACTAACACGAAACTGCACTAAGACAACACTACTCTAAGACAACACTGCACTAACACAACACTGCACTAACACAACACTGCACTAAGACAACACTGCACCAACACAACACTGCACTAACACAACACTGCACTAACACAACACTGCACTAACACTGCACAGCACTAACACGAAACTGCACTAAGACAACACTGCACTAAGACAACACTGCACTAACACGAAACTGCACTAACACAGCACTACTCTAAGACAACACTGCACTAACACAACACTGCACTAACACAACACTGCACTAAGACAACACTGCACCAACACAACACTGCACTAACACAACACTGCACTAACACAACACTGCACTAAGACAACACTGCACGAACACAACACTGCACTAACACAACACTGCACTAAGACAACACTGCACTAACACGAAACTGCACTAACACAACACTGCACTAACACAACACTGCACGAACACAACACTGCACTGACACAACACTGTTGTAACACAGCACTGCACTGACACAACACTGCACGAACACAACACTGCACTAAGACAACACTGCACTAACAGAACACTGCACTAACACAACACTGCACTAACACAACACTGCACTAAGACAACACTGCACTAACTCAACACTGCACTAACACAGCACAGCACTAACACGAAACTGCACTAACACAACACTGCACTAACACAACACTGCACTAAGACAACACTGCACTAACACAACACTGCACGAAGACAACACTGCACTAACACAACACTGCACTAAGACAACACTGCACCAACACAACACTGCACTAACACAACACTGCACTAACACAACACTGCACGAAGACAACACTGCACTAACACAACACTGCACTAACACAACACTGCACTAAGACAACACTGCACTAACACAACACTGCACTAAGACAACACTGCACTAACACTGCACAGCACTAACACGAAACTGCACTAAGACAACACTGCACTAAGACAACACTGCACTAAGACAACACTGCACTAACACAACACTGCACTAAGACAACACTGCACTAACACAACACTGCACTAACACAACACTGCACTAAGAGAACACTGCACTAACACAACACTGCACTAACACTGCACTGCACTAACACGAAACTGCACTAACACAACACTGCACTAACACAGCACTGCACTAAGACAACACTGCACTAACACAACACTGCACTAACACAACACTGCACTAAGACAACACTGCACCAACACAACACTGCACTAACACAACACTGCACTAACACAACACTGCACTAAGACAACACTGCACTAACACAACACTGCACGAACACAACACTGCACTAAGACAACACTGCACTAACACAACACTGCACTAAGACAACACTGCACTAACACTGCACAGCACTAACACGAAACTGCACTAAGACAACACTGCACTAAGACAACACTGCACTAAGACAACACTGCACTAACACAACACTGCACTATGACAACACTGCACTAAGACAACACTGCACTAACACAACACTGCACTAAGACAACACTGCACCAACACAACACTGCACTAACACAACACTGCACTAAGACAACACTGCACTAACACAACACTGCACTAAGACAACACTGCACTAACACTGCACAGCACTAAAACGAAACTGCACTAAGACAACACTGCACTAAGACAACAATGCACTAAGACAACACTGCACTAACACAACACTGCACTAAGACAACACTGCACTAAGACAACACTGCACTAACACAACACTGCACTAAGACAACACTGCACTAACACTGCACAGCACTAACACTCCACTGCACTAAGACAACACTGCACTAAGTCAACACTGCACTAACACAAAACTGCACAAACACAACACTGCACTAACACAGCACTGCACTAAGACAACACTGCACTAGCACAACACTGCACTAACACAGCACTGCACTGACACAACACTGCACGAACACAACACTGCACTAAGACAGCACTGCACTAACACAACACTGCACTAACAACAACACTGCACTAAGACAACACTGCACTAACACAACACTGCACTAACACAACACTGCACTAAGACAACACTGCACTAACACAACACTGCACTAACACAACACTGCACTAAGACAACACAGCACTAACACAACACTGCACTAACACAGCACTGCACTGACACAACACTGCACGAACACAACACTGCACTAAGACAGCACTGCACTAACACTACACTGCACTAAGACAACACTGCACTAAGACAACACTGCACTAACACAACACTGCACTAAGACAACACTGCACTAACACAACACTGCACTAAGACAGCACTGCACTAACACAACACTGCACTAAGACAACACTGCACTAACACAACACTGCACTAAGACAACACTGCACTAACACAACACTGCACCAACACTGCACAGCACTAAAACAACACTGCACGAACACAACACTGCACTAAGACAACACTGCACTAAGACAACACTGCACTAACACAACACTGCACTAACACAACACTGCACTAAGACAACACTGCACTAACACTGCACAGCACTAACACTCCACTGCACTAAGACAACACTGCACTAAGTCAACACTGCACTAACACAAAACTGCACAAACACAACACTGCACTAACACAGCACTGCACTAAGACAACACTGCACTAGCACAACACTGCACTAACACAGCACTGCACTGACACAACACTGCACGAACACAACACTGCACTAAGACAGCACTGCACTAACACAACACTGCACTAACAACAACACTGCACTAAGACAACACTGCACTAACACAACACTGCACTAACACAACACTGCACTAAGACAACACTGCACTAACACAACACTGCACTAACACAACACTGCACTAAGACAACACAGCACTAACACAACACTGCACTAACACAGCACTGCACTGACACAACACTGCACGAACACAACACTGCACTAAGACAGCACTGCACTAACACTACACTGCACTAAGACAACACTGCACTAAGACAACACTGCACTAACACAACACTGCACTAAGACAACACTGCACTAACACAACACTGCACTAAGACAGCACTGCACTAACACAACACTGCACTAAGACAACACTGCACTAACACAACACTGCACTAAGACAACACTGCACTAACACAACACTGCACCAACACTGCACAGCACTAAAACAACACTGCACGAACACAACACTGCACTAAGACAACACTGCACTAAGACAACACTGCACTAACACAACACTGCACTAACACAACACTGCACTAAGACAACACTGCACTAACACAACACTGCACTAACACAACACTGCACTAACACAACACTGCACTAAAACAACACTGCACGAACACAACACTGCACTAAGACAACACTGCACTAACACAACACTGCACTAACACAACACTGCACTAAGACAACACAGCACTAACACAACACTGCACTAACACAGCACTGCACTGACACAACACTGCACGAACACAACACTGCACTAAGACAGCACTGCACTAACACAACACTGCACTAACACAACACTGCACTAAGACAACACTGCACTAACACAACACTGCACTAACTCAACACTGCACTAAGACAACACTGCACTAATACAACACTGCACTAAGACAACACTGCACTAAGACAACACTGCACTAACACAACACTGCACTAACACAACACTGCACTAAGACAACACTGCACTAACACAACACTGCACTAAGACAACACTGCACTAACACTGCACAGCACTAACACGAAACTGCACTAAGACAACACTGCACTAAGACAACAATGCACTAAGACAACACTGCACTAACACAACACTGCACTAAGACAACACTGCACTAACACTGCACAGCACTAACACTCCACTGCACTAAGACAACACTGCACTAAGTCAACACTGCACTAACACAAAACTGCACAAACACAACACTGCACTAACACAGCACTGCACTAAGACAACACTGCACTAGCACAACACTGCACTAACACAGCACTGCACTGACACAACACTGCACGAACACAACACTGCACTAAGACAGCACTGCACTAACACAACACTGCACTAACAACAACACTGCACTAAGACAACACTGCACTAACACAACACTGCACTAACACAACACTGCACTAAGACAACACTGCACTAACACAACACTGCACTAACACAACACTGCACTAAGACAACACAGCACTAACACAACACTGCACTAACACAGCACTGCACTGACACAACACTGCACGAACACAACACTGCACTAAGACAGCACTGCACTAACACTACACTGCACTAACACAACACTGCACTAAGACAACACTGCACTAACACAACACTGCACTAAGACAACACTGCACTAACACAACACTGCACTAAGACAGCACTGCACTAACACAACACTGCACTAAGACAACACTGCACTAACACAACACTGCACTAAGACAACACTGCACTAACACAACACTGCACCAACACTGCACAGCACTAAAACAACACTGCACGAACACAACACTGCACTAAGACAACACTGCACTAAGACAACACTGCACTAACACAACACTGCACTAACACAACACTGTACTAAGACAACACTGCACTAACACAACACTGCACTAACACAACACTGCACTAAGACAACACTGCACTAACACAACACTGCACTAAGACAACACTGCACTAACACAACACTGCACTAAGACAGCACTGCACTAACACAACACTGCACTAAGACAACACTGCACTAACACAACACTGCACTAAGACAACACTGCACTAACACAACACTGCACCAACACTGCACAGCACTAAAACAACAATGCACGAACACAACACTGCACTAACAACAACACTGCACTAAGACAACACTGCACTAACACAACACTGCACTAACACAACACTGCACTAAGACAACACTGCACTAACACAACACTGCACTAACACAACACTGCACTAAGACAACACAGCACTAACACAACACTGCACTAACACAGCACTGCACTGACACAACACTGCACGAACACAACACTGCACTAAGACAGCACTGCACTAACACTACACTGCACTAACACAACACTGCACTAAGACAACACTGCACTAACACAACACTGCACTAAGACAACACTGCACTAACACAACACTGCACTAAGACAGCACTGCACTAACACAACACTGCACTAAGACAACACTGCACTAACACAACACTGCACTAAGACAACACTGCACTAACACAACACTGCACCAACACTGCACAGCACTAAAACAACACTGCACGAACACAACACTGCACTAAGACAACACTGCACTAAGACAACACTGCACTAACACAACACTGCACTAACACAACACTGCACTAAGACAACACTGCACTAAGACAACACTGCACTAACACAACACTGCACTAAGACAACACTGCACGAACACAACACTGCATTCAGACAACACTGCACTAACACAACACTGCATTAACACAACACTGCACTAAGACAACACTGCACTAACACAACACTGCACTAACACAACACTGCACTAACACAACACTGCACGAACACAACACTGCACTAAGACAACACTGCACTAATACAGCACTGCACTGACACAACACTGCACGAACACAACACTGCACTAAGACAGCACTGCACTAACACAACACTGCACTAAGACAACACTGCACTAACACAACACTGCACTAACACAACACTGCACTAACACAACACTGCACTAACACAACACTGCACTAAGACAACACTGCACTAAGACAACACTGCACTAACACAACACTGCACTAACACAGCACTGCACTGACACAACACTGCACTAACACAACACTGCACTAAGACAACACTGCACTAACACAACACTGCACTAAGACAACACTGCACTAACACAACACTGCACTAAGACAGCACTGCACTAACACAACACTGCACTAAGACAACACTGCACTAACACAACACTGCACTAAGACAACACTGCACTAACACAACACTGCACCAACACTGCACAGCACTAAAACAACACTGCACGAACACAACACTGCACTAAGACAACACTGCACTAAGACAACACTGCACTAACACAACACTGCACTAACACAACACTGCACTAAGACAACACTGCACTAACACAACACTGCACTAACACAACACTGCACTAAGACAACACTGCACGAACACAACACTGCACTAAGACAACACTGCACTAACACATCACTGCACTAACACAACACTGCACGAAGACAACACTGCACTAACACAACACTGCACTAACACAACACTGCACTAAGACAACACTGCACTAACACAACACTTCACTAAGACAACACTGCACTAACACTGCACAGCACTAACACGAAACTGCACTAAGACAACACTGCACTAAGACAACACTGCACTAAGACAACACTGCACTAACACAACACTGCACTAAGACAACACTGCACTAACACAACACTGCACTAACACAACACTGCACTAAGACAACACTGCACTAACACTGCACAGCACTAACAAGAAACTGCACTAAGACAACACTGCACTAAGACAACACTGCACTAACACGAAACTGCACTAACACAACACTGCACTAAGACAACACTGCACTAACACAACACTGCACTAAGACAACACTGCACTAACACTGCACAGCACTAACACGAAACTGCACTAAGACAACACTGCACTAAGACAACACTGCACTAAGACAACACTGCACTACACAACACTGCACTAAGACAACACTGCACTAACACAACACTGCACTAACACAACACTGCACGAAGACAACACTGCACTAACACAACCCTGCACTAACACAACACTGCACTAAGACAACACTGCACTAACACAACACTGCACTAACACAACACTGCACTAACACTGCACAGCACTAACACGAAACTGCACTAAGACAACACTGCACTAAGAAACACTGCACTAAGACAACACTGCACTAACACAACACTGCACTAAGACAACACTGCACTAACACAACACTGCACTAACACAACACTGCACTAAGAGAACACTGCACTAACACAACACTGCACTAAGACAACACTGCACTAACACTGCACAGCACTAACACGAATCTGCACTAAGACAACACTGCACTAAGACAACACTGCACTAACACGAAACTGCACTAACACAGCACTACTCTAAGACAACACTGCACTAACACAACACTGCACTAAGACAACACTGCACTAAGACAACACTGCACCAACACAACACTGCACTAACACAACACTGCACTAACACAACACTGCACTAAGACAACACTGCACTAACACAACACTGCACGAACACAACACTGCACTAAGACAACACTGCACTAACACAACACTGCACTAAGACAACACTGCACTAACACTGCACAGCACTAACACGAAACTGCAATAAGACAACACTGCACTAAGACAACACTGCACTAAGACAACACTGCACTAACACTGCAGAGCACTAACACGAAACTGCACTATGACAACACTGCACTAAGACAACACTGCACTAACACAACACTGCACTAAGACAACACTGCACCAACACAACACTGCACTAACACAACACTGCACTAACACAACACTGCACTAAGACAACACTGCACTAACACAACACTGCACTAACACAACACTGCACTAAGACAACACTGCACTAACACTGCACAGCACTAACACGAAACTGCACTAAGACAACACTGCACTAAGACAACACTGCACTAACACAACACTGCACTAACACAACACTGCACTAAGACAACACTGCACTAACACTGCACAGCACTAACACTCCACTGCACTAAGACAACACTGCACTAAGACAACACTGCACTAACACAAAACTGCACAAACACAACACTGCACTAACACAGCACTGCACTAAGACAACACTGCACTAGCACAACACTGCACTAACAGAGCACTGCACTGACACAACACTGCACGAACACAACACTGCACTAAGACAGCACTGCACTAACACAACACTGCACTAACACAACACTGCACTAAGACAACACTGCACTAACACAACACTGCACTAACACAACACTGCACTAAGACAACACTGCACTAACACAACACTGCACTAACACAGCACTGCACTGACACAACACTGCACGAACACAACACTGCACTAAGACAGCACTGCACTAACACAACACTGCACTAACACAACACTGCACTAAGACAACACTGCACTAACACAACACTGCACTAAGACAACACTGCACTAACACAACACTGCACTAAGACAGCACTGCACTAACACAACACTGCACTAAGACAACACTGCACTAACACAACACTGCACTAAGACAACACTGCACTAACACAACACTGCACCAACTCTGCACAGCACTAAAACAACAATGCACGAACACAACACTGCACTAAGACAACACTGCACTAAGACAACACTGCACTAACACAACACTGCACTAACACAACACTGCACTAAGACAACACTGCACTAACACAACACTGCACTAACACAACACTGCACTAAGACAACACTGCACGAACACAACACTGCATTCAGACAACACTGCACTAACACAACACTGCATTAACACAACACTGCACTAAGACAACACTGCACTAACACAACACTGCACCAACTCTGCACAGCACTAAAACAACAATGCACGAACACAACACTGCACTAAGACAACACTGCACTAAGACAACACTGCACTAACACAACACTGCACTAACACAACACTGCACTAAGACAACACTGCACTAACACAACACTGCACTAACACAACACTGCACTAAGACAACACTGCACGAACACAACACTGCATTCAGACAACACTGCACTAACACAACACTGCATTAACACAACACTGCACTAAGACAACACTGCACTAACACAACACTGCACTAACACAACACTGCACTAACACAACACTGCACGAACACAACACTGCACTAAGACAACACTGCACTAATACAGCACTGCACTGACACAACACTGCACGAACACAACACTGCACTAAGACAGCACTGCACTAACACAACACTGCACTAACACAACACTGCACTAAGACAACACTGCACTAACACAACACTGCACTAACACAACACTGCACTAAGACAACACTGCACTAACACAACACTGCACTAAGACAACACTGCACTAAGACAACACTGCACTAACACAACACTGCACTAACACAGCACTGCACTGACACAACACTGCACTAACACAACACTGCACTAAGACAACACTGCACTAACACAACACTGCACTAAGACAACACTGCACTAACACAACACTGCACTAAGACAGCACTGCACTAACACAACACTGCACTAAGACAACACTGCACTAACACAACACTGCACTAAGACAACACTGCACTAACACAACACTGCACCAACACTGCACAGCACTAAAACTACACTGCACGAACACAACACTGCACTAAGACAACACTGCACTAAGACAACACTGCACTAACACAACACTGCACTAACACAACACTGCACTAAGACAACACTGCACTAACACAACACTGCACTAACACAACACTGCACTAAGACAACACTGCACGAACACAACACTGCACGAACACAACACTGCACTAACACAACACTGCACTAACACAACACTGCACGAAGACAACACTGCACTAACACAACACTGCACTAACACAACACTGCACTAACACAACACTTCACTAAGACAACACTGCACTAACACTGCACAGCACTAACACGAAACTGCACTAAGACAACACTGCACTAAGACAACACTGCACTAAGACAACACTGCACTAACACAACACTGCACTAAGACAACACTGCACTAACACAACACTGCACTAACACAACACTGCACTAAGACAACACTGCACTAACACTGCACAGCACTAACAAGAAACTGCACTAAGACAACACTGCACTAAGACAACACTGCACTAACACGAAACTGCACTAACACAACACTGCACTAAGACAACACTGCACTAACACAACACTGCACTAAGACAACACTGCACTAACACTGCACAGCACTAACACGAAACTGCACTAAGACAACACTGCACTAAGACAACACTGCACTAAGACAACACTGCACTAACACAACACTGCACTAAGACAACACTGCACTAACACAACACTGCACTAACACAACACTGCACGAAGACAACACTGCACTAACACAACCCTGCACTAACACAACACTGCACTAAGACAACACTGCACTAACACAACACTGCACTAACACAACACTGCACTAACACTGCACAGCACTAACACGAAACTGCACTAAGACAACACTGCACTAAGACAACACTGCACTAAGACAACACTGCACTAACACAACACTGCACTAAGACAACACTGCACTAACACAACACTGCACTAACACAACACTGCACTAAGAGAACACTGCACTAACACAACACTGCACTAAGACAACACTGCAATAACACTGCACAGCACTAACACGAAACTGCACTATGACAACACTGCACTAAGACAACACTGCACTAACACAACACTGCACTAAGACAACACTACTCTAAGACAACACTGCACTAACACAACACTGCACTAACACAACACTGCACTAAGACAACACTGCACCAACACAACACTGCACTAACACAACACTGCACTAACACAACACTGCACTAACACTGCACAGCACTAACACGAAACTGCACTAAGACAACACTGCACTAAGACAACACTGCACTAACACGAAACTGCACTAACACAGCACTACTCTAAGACAACACTGCACTAACACAACACTGCACTAACACAACACTGCACTAAGACAACACTGCACCAACACAACACTGCACTAACACAACACTGCACTAACACAACACTGCACTAAGACAACACTGCACTAACACAACACTGCACGAACACAACACTGCACTAAGACAACACTGCACTAACACAACACTGCACTAAGACAAAACTGCACTAACACTGCACAGCACTAACACGAAACTGCACTAAGACAACACTGCACTAAGACAACACTGCACTAAGACAACACTGCACTAACACTGCACAGCACTAACACGAAACTGCACCAACACAACACTGCACTAACACAACACTGCACTAACACAACACTGCACTAAGACAACACTGCACTAACACAACGCTGCACTAACACAACACTGCACTAAGACAACACTGCACTAACACAACACTGCACTAAGACAACACTGCACTAACACTGCACAGCACTAACATGAAACTGCACTAAGACAACACTGCACTAAGACAACACTGCACTAAGACAACACTGCACTAACACAACACAGCACTAAGACAACACTGCACTAACACAACACTGCACTAACACAACACTGCACTAACACTGCACAGCACTAACACTCCACTGCACTAAGACAACACTGCACTAAGACAACACTGCACTAAAACAAAACTGCACAAACACAACACTGCACTAACACAGCACTGCACTAAGACAACACTGCACTAGCACAACACTGCACTAACACAGCACTGCACTGACACAACACTGCACGAACACAACACTGCACTAAGACAGCACTGCACTAACACAACACTGCACTAACACAACACTGCACTAAGACAACACTGCACTAACACAACACTGCACTAACACAACACTGCACTAAGACAACACTGCACTAACACAACACTGCACTAACACAGCACTGCACTGACACAACACTGCACGAACACAACACTGCACTAAGACAGCACTGCACTAACACAACACTGCACTAACACAACACTGCACTAAGACAACACTGCACTAACACAACACTGCACTAAGACAACACTGCACTAACACAACACTGCACTAAGACAGCACTGCACTAACACAACACTGCACTAAGACAACACTGCACTAACACAACACTGCACTAAGACAACACTGCACTAACACAACACTGCACCAACACTGCACAGCACTAAAACAACAATGCACGAACACAACACTGCACTAAGACAACACTGCACTAAGACAACACTGCACTAACACAACACTGCACTAACACAACACTGCACTAAGACAACACTGCACTAACACAACACTGCACTAACACAACACTGCACTAAGACAACACTGCACTAACACAACACTGCACTAACACAACACTGCACTAAGACAACACTGCACTAACATAACACTGCACTAACACAACACTGCACTAAGACAACACTGCACTAACACAACACTGCACAAAGCCAACACTGCACTAACACAACACTGCACTAAGACAGCATTGCACTAACACAACACTGCACTAACACAACACTGCACTAACACAACACTGCACTAACATAACACTGCACTAAGACAGCACTGCACTAACACAACACTGCACTAACACAACACTGCACTAAGACAACACTGCACTAACATAACACTGCACTAAGACAACACTGCACTAAGACAACACTGCACTAACACAACACTGCACTAAGACAGCACTGCACTAACACAACACTGCACTAAGACAACACTGCACTAAGACAACACTGCACTAACACAACACTGCACTAAGACAACACTGCACTAACACAACACTGCACTAAGACAACACTGCACTAACACAACACTGCACTAAGACAGCACTGCACTAAGACAACACTGCACTAACACAACACTGCACTAAGACAACACTGCACTAACATAACACTGCACTAAGACAGCACTGCACTAACACAACACCGCACTAACACAACACTGCACTAAGACAACACTGCACTAACATAACACTGCACTAAGACAGCACTGCACTAACACAACACTGCACTAACACAACACTGCACTAAGACAACACTGCACTAACATAACACTGCACTAACACAACACTGCACTAAGAAAACACTGCACTAACACAACACTGCACTAACACAACACTGCACTAAGACAGCACTGCACTAACACAACACTGCACTAAGACAACACTGCACTAACACAACACTGCACTAACACAACACTGCACTAAGACAACACTGCACTAACATAACACTGCACTAACACAACACTGCACTAAGACAACACTGCACTAAGACAACACTGCACGAAGACAACACTGCACTGACACAACACTGCACTAAGACAACACTGCACGAACACAACACTGCACTAACACAACACTGCACGAACACAACACTGCACTAAGACAACACTGCACGAAGACAACACTGCACGAAGACAACACTGCACTGACACAACACTGCACTAAGACAACACTGCACGAACACAACACTGCACTAACACAACACTGCACTAAGACAACACTGCACTAACACAACACTGCACTAAGACAACACTGCACTAACATAACACTGCACTAACACAACACTGCACTAAGACAACACTGCACTAAGACAACACTGCACTAACATAACACTGCACTAACACAACACTGCACGAAGACAGCACTGCACTAACACAACACTGCACTAACACAACACTGCACTAAGACAACACTGCACTAACACAACACTGCACTAACACAACACTGCACTAAGACAACACTGCACTAACACAACACTGCACTAACACAACACTGCACGAACACAACACTGCACTAAGACAACACTGCATTAACAGGACACTGCACTGACACAACACTGCACTAACACAACACTGCACCAGCACAACACTGCACTAACACAACACTGCACTAAGACAACACTGCACTAAGACAACACTGCACTAGCACAGCACAGTACTAACACGAAACTGCACTTACACAACACTGCACTAAGACAACACTGTACTAAGACAACACTGCATTAACAGGACACTGCACTAACACAACATTGCACTAACACAACACTGCACTAACACAACACTGCACTAAGACAACACTGCACTAAGACAACACTGCACTAGCACAGCACAGTACTAACACGAAACTGCACTAACACAACACTGCACTAAGACAACACTGCACTAACATAACACTGCACTAACACAACACTGCACTAAGAAAACACTGCACTAACACAACACTGCACTAACACAACACTGCACTAAGACAGCACTGCACTAACACAACACTGCACTAAGACAACACTGCACTAACACAACACTGCACTAACACAACACTGCACTAAGACAACACTGCACTAACATAACACTGCACTAACACAACACTGCACTAAGACAACACTGCACTAAGACAACACTGCACGAAGACAACACTGCACTGACACAACACTGCACTAAGACAACACTGCACGAACACAACACTGCACTAACACAACACTGCACTAACACAACACTGCACTAAGACAACACTGCACGAAGACAACACTGCACGAAGACAACACTGCACTGACACAACACTGCACTAAGTCAACACTGCACGAACACAACACTGCACTAACACAACACTGCACTAAGACAACACTGCACTAACACAACACTGCACTAAGACAACACTGCACTAACATAACACTGCACTAACACAACACTGCACTAAGACAACACTGCACTAAGACAACACTGCACTAACATAACACTGCACTAACACAACACTGCACTAAGACAGCACTGCACTAACACAACACTGCACTAACACAACACTGCACTAAGACAACACTGCACTAACACAACACTGCACTAACACAACACTGCACTAAGACAACACTGCACTAACACAACACTGCACTAACACAACACTGCACGAACACAACACTGCACTAAGACAACACTGCATTAACAGGACACTGCACTGACACAACACTGCACTAACACAACACTGCACCAGCACAACACTGCACTAACACAACACTGCACTAAGACAACACTGCACTAAGACAACACTGCACTAGCACAGCACAGTACTAACACGAAACTGCACTTACACAACACTGCACTAAGACAACACTGTACTAAGACAACACTGCATTAACAGGACACTGCACTAACACAACACTGCACTAACACAACACTGCACTAAGACAACACTGCACTAAGACAACACTGCACTAAGACAACACTGCACTAGCACAGCACAGTACTAACACGAAACTGCACTAACACAACACTGCACTAAGACAACACTGCACTAACATAACACTGCGCTAACACAACACTGCACTAAGAAAACACTGCACTAACACAACACTGCACTAACACAACACTGCACTAAGACAGCACTGCACTAACACAACACTGCACTAAGACAACACTGCACTAACACAACACTGCACTAACACAACACTGCACTAAGACAACACTGCACTAACATAACACTGCACTAACACAACACTGCACTAAGACAACACTGCACTAAGACAACACTGCACGAAGACAACACTGCACTGACACAACACTGCACTAAGACAACACTGCACGAACACAACACTGCACTAACACAACACTGCACTAACACAACACTGCACTAAGACAACACTGCACGAAGACAACACTGCACGAAGACAACACTGCACTGACACAACACTGCACTAAGACAACACTGCACGAACACAACACTGCACTAACACAACACTGCACTAAGACAACACTGCACTAACACAACACTGCACTAAGACAACACTGCACTAACATAACACTGCACTAACACAACACTGCACTAAGACAACACTGCACTAAGACAACACTGCACTAACATAACACTGCACTAACACAACACTGCACTAAGACAGCACTGCACTAACACAACACTGCACTAACACAACACTGCACTAAGACAACACTGCACTAACACAACACTGCACTAACACAACACTGCACTAAGACAACACTGCACTAACACAACACTGCACTAACACAACACTGCACGAACACAACACTGCACTAAGACAACACTGCATTAACAGGACACTGCACTGACACAACACTGCACTAACACAACACTGCACCAGCACAACACTGCACTAACACAACACTGCACTAAGACAACACTGCACTAAGACAACACTGCACTAGCACAGCACAGTACTAACACGAAACTGCACTTACACAACACTGCACTAAGACAACACTGTACTAAGACAACACTGCATTAACAGGACACTGCACTAACACAACACTGCACTAACACAACACTGCACTAACACAACACTGCACTAAGACAACACTGCACTAAGACAACACTGCACTAGCACAGCACAGTACTAACACGAAACTGCACTAACACAACACTGCACTAAGACAACACTGTACTAAGACAACACTGCATTAACAGGACACTGCACTAACACAACACTGCACTAGCACAGCACAGCACTAACACGAAACTGCACTAACACAACACTGCACGAACACAACACTGCACTAAGACAACACTGCACTAACACAACACTGCACTAACACAACACTGCACTAAGGCAACACTGCACTAAGACAACACTGCACTAACACAACACTGCACTAAGACAACACTGCACTAAGGCAACACAGCACTAAGACAACACTGCACCAACACAACACTGCACTAACACAACACTGCACGAAGACAACACTGCACTAACACAACACTGCACTAGCACAGCACAGCACAAACACGAAACTGCACGAACACAACACTGCACTAACACAACACTGCACCAACACAACACTGCACTAACACAACACTGCACTAAGACAACACTGCACTAGCACAACACTGCACTAAGACCACACTGCACTAACACAGCACAGCACTAACACGAAACTGCACTAACACAACACTGCACTAAGACAACACTGCACTAACACAACACTGCACTAACACAACACTGCACGAAGACAACACTGCACTAACACAACACTGCACTAACACAGCACTGCACTGACACAACACTGCACGAACACAACACTGCACTAAGACAACACTGCACTAACACAACACTGCACTAACACAACACTGCACTAACACAACACTGCACTAAGACAACACTGCACTAACACAACACTGCACTAAGACAGCACTGCACTAACACAACACTGCACTAACACAACACTGCACTAAGACAACACTGCACTAACATAACACTGCACTAACATAACACTGCACTAACACAACACTGCACTAAGACAACACTGCACTAACGTAACACTGCACTAAGACAACACTGCACTAAGACAACACTGCACTAACACAACACTGCACTAAGACAGCACTGCACTAACACAACACTGCACTAACACAACACTGCACTAAGACAACACTGCACTAAGACAACACTGCACTAACACAACACTGCACTAAGACAACACTGCACTAACACAACACTGCACTAAGACAACACTGCACTAACACAACACTGCACTAAGACAGCACTGCACTAAGACAACACTGCACTAACACAACACTGCACTAAGACAACACTGCACTAACATAACGCTGCACTAAGACAGCACTGCACTAACACAACACCGCACTAACACAACACTGCACTAAGACAACACTGCACTAACATAACACTGCACTAAGGCAGCACTGCACTAACACAACACTGCACTAACACAACACTGCACTAAGACAACACTGCACTAACATAACACTGCACTAACACAACACTGCACTAAGAAAACACTGCACTAACACAACACTGCACTAACACAACACTGCACTAAGACAGCACTGCACTAACACAACACTGCACTAAGACAACACTGCACTAACACAACACTGCACTCACACAACACTGCACTAAGACAACACTGCACTAACATAACACTGCACTAACACAACACTGCACTAAGACAACACTGCACTAAGACAACACTGCACGAAGACAACACTGCACTGACACAACACTGCACTAAGACAACACTGCACGAACACAACACTGCACTAACACAACACTGCACGAACACAACACTGCACTAAGACAACACTGCACGAAGACAACACTGCACGAAGACAACACTGCACTGACACAACACTGCACTAAGACAACACTGCACGAACACAACACTGCACTAACACAACACTGCACTAAGACAACACTGCACTAACACAACACTGCACTAAGACAACACTGCACTAACATAACACTGCACTAACACAACACTGCACTAAGACAACACTGCACTAAGACAACACTGCACTAACATAACACTGCACTAACACAACACTGCACGAAGACAGCACTGCACTAACACAACACTGCACTAACACAACACTGCACTAAGACAACACTGCACTAACACAACACTGCACTAACACAACACTGCACTAAGACAACACTGCACTAACACAACACTGCACTAACACAACACTGCACGAACACAACACTGCACTAAGACAACACTGCATTAACAGGACACTGCACTGACACAACACTGCACTAACACAACACTGCACCAGCACAACACTGCACTAACACAACACTGCACTAAGACAACACTGCACTAAGACAACACTGCACTAGCACAGCACAGTACTAACACGAAACTGCACTTACACAACACTGCACTAAGACAACACTGTACTAAGACAACACTGCATTAACAGGACACTGCACTAACACAACATTGCACTAACACAACACTGCACTAACACAACACTGCACTAAGACAACACTGCACTAAGACAACACTGCACTAGCACAGCACAGTACTAACACGAAACTGCACTAACACAACACTGCACTAAGACAACACTGCACTAACATAACACTGCGCTAACACAACACTGCACTAAGAAAACACTGCACTAACACAACACTGCACTAACACAACACTGCACTAAGACAGCACTGCACTAACACAACACTGCACTAAGACAACACTGCACTAACACAACACTGCACTAACACAACACTGCACTAAGACAACACTGCACTAACATAACACTGCACTAACACAACACTGCACTAAGACAACACTGCACTAAGACAACACTGCACGAAGACAACACTGCACTGACACAACACTGCACTAAGACAACACTGCACGAACACAACACTGCACTAACACAACACTGCACTAACACAACACTGCACTAAGACAACACTGCACGAAGACAACACTGCACGAAGACAACACTGCACTGACACAACACTGCACTAAGTCAACACTGCACGAACACAACACTGCACTAACACAACACTGCACTAAGACAACACTGCACTAACACAACACTGCACTAAGACAACACTGCACTAACATAACACTGCACTAACACAACACTGCACTAAGACAACACTGCACTAAGACAACACTGCACTAACATAACACTGCACTAACACAACACTGCACTAAGACAGCACTGCACTAACACAACACTGCACTAACACAACACTGCACTAAGACAACACTGCACTAACACAACACTGCACTAACACAACACTGCACTAAGACAACACTGCACTAACACAACACTGCACTAACACAACACTGCACGAACACAACACTGCACTAAGACAACACTGCATTAACAGGACACTGCACTGACACAACACTGCACTAACACAACACTGCACCAGCACAACACTGCACTAACACAACACTGCACTAAGACAACACTGCACTAAGACAACACTGCACTAGCACAGCACAGTACTAACACGAAACTGCACTTACACAACACTGCACTAAGACAACACTGTACTAAGACAACACTGCATTAACAGGACACTGCACTAACACAACACTGCACTAACACAACACTGCACTAAGACAACACTGCACTAAGACAACACTGCACTAAGACAACACTGCACTAGCACAGCACAGTACTAACACGAAACTGCACTAACACAACACTGCACTAAGACAACACTGCACTAACATAACACTGCGCTAACACAACACTGCACTAAGAAAACACTGCACTAACACAACACTGCACTAACACAACACTGCACTAAGACAGCACTGCACTAACACAACACTGCACTAAGACAACACTGCACTAACACAACACTGCACTAACACAACACTGCACTAAGACAACACTGCACTAACATAACACTGCACTAACACAACACTGCACTAAGACAACACTGCACTAAGACAACACTGCACGAAGACAACACTGCACTGACACAACACTGCACTAAGACAACACTGCAATAACACAACACTGCACTAACACAACACTGCACTAACACAACACTGCACTAAGACAACACTGCACGAAGACAACACTGCACGAAGACAACACTGCACTGACACAACACTGCACTAAGACAACACTGCACGAACACAACACTGCACTAACACAACACTGCACTAAGACAACACTGCACTAACACAACACTGCACTAAGACAACACTGCACTAACATAACACTGCACTAACACAACACTGCACTAAGACAACACTGCACTAAGACAACACTGCACTAACATAACACTGCACTAACACAACACTGCACTAAGACAGCACTGCACTAACACAACACTGCACTAACACAACACTGCACTAAGACAACACTGCACTAACACAACACTGCACTAACACAACACTGCACTAAGACAACACTGCACTAACACAACACTGCACTAACACAACACTGCACGAACACAACACTGCACTAAGACAACACTGCATTAACAGGACACTGCACTGACACAACACTGCACTAACACAACACTGCACCAGCACAACACTGCACTAACACAACACTGCACTAAGACAACACTGCACTAAGACAACACTGCACTAGCACAGCACAATACTAACACGAAACTGCACTTACACAACACTGCACTAAGACAACACTGTACTAAGACAACACTGCATTAACAGGACACTGCACTAACACAACACTGCACTAACACAACACTGCACTAACACAACACTGCACTAAGACAACACTGCACTAAGACAACACTGCACTAGCACAGCACAGTACTAACACGAAACTGCACTAACACAACACTGCACTAAGACAACACTGTACTAAGACAACACTGCATTAACAGGACACTGCACTAACACAACACTGCACTAGCACAGCACAGCACTAACACGAAACTGCACTAACACAACACTGCACGAACACAACACTGCACTAAGACAACACTGCACTAACACAACACTGCACTAACACAACACTGCACTAAGGCAACACTGCACTAAGACAACACTGCACTAACACAACACTGCACTAAGACAACACTGCACTAAGGCAACACAGCACTAAGACAACACTGCACCAACACAACACTGCACTAACACAACACTGCACGAAGACAACACTGCACTAACACAACACTGCACTAGCACAGCACAGCACAAACACGAAACTGCACGAACACAACACTGCACTAACACAACACTGCACCAACACAACACTGCACTAACACAACACTGCACTAAGACAACACTGCACTAGCACAACACTGCACTAAGACAACACTGCACTAACACAGCACAGCACTAACACGAAACTGCACTAACACAACACTGCACTAAGACAACACTGCACTAACACAACACTGCACTAACACAACACTGCACGAAGACAACACTGCACTAACACAACACTGCACTAACACAGCACTGCACTGACACAACACTGCACGAACACAACACTGCACTAAGACAACACTGCACTAACACAACACTGCACTAACACAACACTGCACTAACACAACACTGCACTAACACAACACTGCACTAAGACAACACTGCACTAACACAACACTGCACTAAGACAGCACTGCACTAACACAACACTGCACTAACACAACACTGCACTAAGACAACACTGCACTAACATAACACTGCACTAACATAACACTGCACTAACACAACACTGCACTAAGACAACACTGCACTAACATAACACTGCACTAAGACAACACTGCACTAAGACAACACTGCACTAACACAACACTGCACTAAGACAGCACTGCACTAACACAACACTGCACTAAGACAACACTGCACTAAGACAACACTGCACTAACACAACACTGCACTAAGACAACACTGCACTAACACAACACTGCACTAAGACAACACTGCACTAACACAACACTGCACTAAGACAGCACTGCAATAACACAACACTGCACTAACACAACACTGCACTAAGACAACACTGCACTAACATAACACTGCACTAAGACAGCACTGCACTAACACAACACTGCACTAACACAACACTGCACTAAGACAACACTGCACTAACATAACACTGCACTAACACAACACTGCACTAAGACAACACTGCACTAACACAACACTGCACTAACACAACACTGCACTAAGACAGCACTGCACTAACACAACACTGCACTAAGACAACACTGCACTAACACAACACTGCACTAACACAACACTGCACGCAGACAACACTGCACTAACATAACACTGCACTAACACAACACTGCACTAAGACAACACTGCACTAAGACAACACTGCACGAAGACAACACTGCACTAACACAACACTGCACTAAGACAACACTGCACGAAAACAACACTGCACTAACACAACACTGCACTAACACAACACTGCACTAAGACAACACTGCACGAAGACAACACTGCACTAACACAACACTGCACTAAGACAACACTGCACGAACACAACACTGCACTAACACAACACTGCACTAAGACAACACTGCACTAACACAACACTGCACTAAGACAACACTGCACTAACATAACACTGCACTAACACAACACTGCACTAAGACAACACTGCACTAAGACAACACTGCACTAACATAACACTGCACTAACACAACACTGCACTAAGACAGCACTGCACTAACACAACACTGCACTAACACAACACTGCACTAAGACAACACTGCACTAACACAACATTGCACTAACACAACACTGCACTAAGACAACACTGCACTAACACAACACTGCACTAACACAACACTGCACGAACACAACACTGCACTAAGACAACACTGCATTAACAGGACACTGCACTGACACAACACTGCACTAACACAACACTGCACCAGCACAACACTGCACTAAGACAACACTGCACTAAGACAACACTGCACTAGCTCAGCTCAGTACTAACACGAAACTGCACTAACACAACACTGCTCTAAGACAACACTGTACTGAGACAACACTGCATTAACAGGACACTGCACTAACACAACACTGCACTAACACAACACTGCACTAACACAACACTGCACTAAGACAACACTGCACTGAGACAACACTGCACTAGCACAGCACAGTACTAACACGAAACTGCACTAACACAACACTGCACTAAGACAACACTGTACTAAGACAACACTGCATTAACAGGACACTGCACTAACACAACACTGCACTAACACAACACTGCACTAAGACAACACTGCACTAAGACAACACTGCACTAACATAACACTGCACTAAGACAACACTGCACTAAGACAACACTGCACTAACACAACACTGCACTAAGACAGCACTGCACTAACACAACACTGCACTAAGACAACACTGCACTAAGACAACACTGCACTAACACAACACTGCACTAAGACAACACTGCACTAACACAACACTGCACTAAGACAACACTGCACTAACACAACACTGCACTAAGACAGCACTGCACTAAGACAACACTGCACTAACACAACACTGCACTAAGACAACACTGCACTAACATAACACTGCACTAAGACAGCACTGCACTAACACAACACCGCACTAACACAACACTGCACTAAGACAACACTGCACTAACATAACACTGCACTAAGACAGCACTGCACTAACACAACACTGCACTAACACAACACTGCACTAAGACAACACTGCACTAACATAACACTGCACTAACACAACACTGCACTAAGAAAACACTGCACTAACACAACACTGCACTAACACAACACTGCACTAAGACAGCACTGCACTAACACAACACTGCACTAAGACAACACTGCACTAACACAACACTGCACTAACACAACACTGCACTAAGACAACACTGCACTAACATAACACTGCACTAACACAACACTGCACTAAGACAACACTGCACTAAGACAACACTGCACGAAGACAACACTGCACTGACACAACACTGCACTAAGACAACACTGCACGAACACAACACTGCACTAACACAACACTGCACGAACACAACACTGCACTAAGACAACACTGCACGAAGACAACACTGCACGAAGACAACACTGCACTGACACAACACTGCACTAAGACAACACTGCACGAACACAACACTGCACTAACACAACACTGCACTAAGACAACACTGCACTAACACAACACTGCACTAAGACAACACTGCACTAACATAACACTGCACTAACACAACACTGCACTAAGACAACACTGCACTAAGACAACACTGCACTAACATAACACTGCACTAACACAACACTGCACGAAGACAGCACTGCACTAACACAACACTGCACTAACACAACACTGCACTAAGACAACACTGCACTAACACAACACTGCACTAACACAACACTGCACTAAGACAACACTGCACTAACACAACACTGCACTAACACAACACTGCACGAACACAACACTGCACTAAGACAACACTGCATTAACAGGACACTGCACTGACACAACACTGCACTAACACAACACTGCACCAGCACAACACTGCACTAACACAACACTGCACTAAGACAACACTGCACTAAGACAACACTGCACTAGCACAGCACAGTACTAACACGAAACTGCACTTACACAACACTGCACTAAGACAACACTGTACTAAGACAACACTGCATTAACAGGACACTGCACTAACACAACATTGCACTAACACAACACTGCACTAACACAACACTGCACTAAGACAACACTGCACTAAGACAACACTGCACTAGCACAGCACAGTACTAACACGAAACTGCACTAACACAACACTGCACTAAGACAACACTGCACTAACATAACACTGCACTAACACAACACTGCACTAAGAAAACACTGCACTAACACAACACTGCACTAACACAACACTGCACTAAGACAGCACTGCACTAACACAACACTGCACTAAGACAACACTGCACTAACACAACACTGCACTAACACAAAACTGCACTAAGACAACACTGCACTAACATAACACTGCACTAACACAACACTGCACTAAGACAACACTGCACTAAGACAACACTGCACGAAGACAACACTGCACTGACACAACACTGCACTAAGACAACACTGCACGAACACAACACTGCACTAACACAACACTGCACTAACACAACACTGCACTAAGACAACACTGCACGAAGACAACACTGCACGAAGACAACACTGCACTGACACAACACTGCACTAAGTCAACACTGCACGAACACAACACTGCACTAACACAACACTGCACTAAGACAACACTGCACTAACACAACACTGCACTAAGACAACACTGCACTAACATAACACTGCACTAACACAACACTGCACTAAGACAACACTGCACTAAGACAACACTGCACTAACATAACACTGCACTAACACAACACTGCACTAAGACAGCACTGCACTAACACAACACTGCACTAACACAACACTGCACTAAGACAACACTGCACTAACACAACACTGCACTAACACAACACTGCACTAAGACAACACTGCACTAACACAACACTGCACTAACACAACACTGCACGAACACAACACTGCACTAAGACAACACTGCATTAACAGGACACTGCTCTGACACAACACTGCACTAAGACAACACTGCACTAACATAACACTGCACTAAGACAGCACTGCACTAACACAACACTGCACTAACACAACACTGCACTAAGACAACACTGCACTAACATAACACTGCACTAACACAACACTGCACTAAGAAAACACTGCACTAACACAACACTGCACTAACACAACACTGCACTAAGACAGCACTGCACTAACACAACACTGCACTAAGACAACACTGCACTAACACAACACTGCACTAACACAACACTGCACTAAGACAACACTGCACTAACATAACACTGCACTAACACAACACTGCACTAAGACAACACTGCACTAAGACAACACTGCACGAAGACAACACTGCACTGACACAACACTGCACTAAGACAACACTGCACGAACACAACACTGCACTAACACAACACTGCACGAACACAACACTGCACTAAGACAACACTGCACGAAGACAACACTGCACGAAGACAACACTGCACTGACACAACACTGCACTAAGACAACACTGCACGAACACAACACTGCACTAACACAACACTGCACTAAGACAACACTGCACTAACACAACACTGCACTAAGACAACACTGCACTAACATAACACTGCACTAACACAACACTGCACTAAGACAACACTGCACTAAGACAACACTGCACTAACATAACACTGCACTAACACAACACTGCACGAAGACAGCACTGCACTAACACAACACTGCACTAACACAACACTGCACTAAGACAACACTGCACTAACACAACACTGCACTAACACAACACTGCACTAAGACAACACTGCACTAACACAACACTGCACTAACACAACACTGCACGAACACAACACTGCACTAAGACAACACTGCATTAACAGGACACTGCACTGACACAACACTGCACTAACACAACACTGCACCAGCACAACACTGCACTAACACAACACTGCACTAAGACAACACTGCACTAAGACAACACTGCACTAGCACAGCACAGTACTAACACGAAACTGCACTTACACAACACTGCACTAAGACAACACTGTACTAAGACAACACTGCATTAACAGGACACTGCACTAACACAACATTGCACTAACACAACACTGCACTAACACAACACTGCACTAAGACAACACTGCACTAAGACAACACTGCACTAGCACAGCACAGTACTAACACGAAACTGCACTAACACAACACTGCACTAAGACAACACTGCACTAACATAACACTGCACTAACACAACACTGCACTAAGAAAACACTGCACTAACACAACACTGCACTAACACAACACTGCACTAAGACAGCACTGCACTAACACAACACTGCACTAAGACAACACTGCACTAACACAACACTGCACTAACACAAAACTGCACTAAGACAACACTGCACTAACATAACACTGCACTAACACAACACTGCACTAAGACAACACTGCACTAAGACAACACTGCACGAAGACAACACTGCACTGACACAACACTGCACTAAGACAACACTGCACGAACACAACACTGCACTAACACAACACTGCACTAACACAACACTGCACTAAGACAACACTGCACGAAGACAACACTGCACGAAGACAACACTGCACTGACACAACACTGCACTAAGTCAACACTGCACGAACACAACACTGCACTAACACAACACTGCACTAAGACAACACTGCACTAACACAACACTGCACTAAGACAACACTGCACTAACATAACACTGCACTAACACAACACTGCACTAAGACAACACTGCACTAAGACAACACTGCACTAACATAACACTGCACTAACACAACACTGCACTAAGACAGCACTGCACTAACACAACACTGCACTAACACAACACTGCACTAAGACAACACTGCACTAACACAACACTGCACTAACACAACACTGCACTAAGACAACACTGCACTAACACAACACTGCACTAACACAACACTGCACGAACACAACACTGCACTAAGACAACACTGCATTAACAGGACACTGCTCTGACACAACACTGCACTAACACAACACTGCACCAGCACAACACTGCACTAACACAACACTGCACTAAGACAACACTGCACTAAGACAACACTGCACTAGCACAGCACAGTACTAACACGAAACTGCACTTACACAACACTGCACTAAGACAACACTGTACTAAGACAACACTGCATTAACAGGACACTGCACTAACACAACACTGCACTAACACAACACTGCACTAAGACAACACTGCACTAAGACAACACTGCACTAAGACAACACTGCACTAGCACAGCACAGTACTAACACGAAACTGCACTAACACAACACTGCACTAAGACAACACTGCACTAACATAACACTGCGCTAACACAACACTGCACTAAGAAAACACTGCACTAACACAACACTGCACTAACACAACACTGCACTAAGACAGCACTGCACTAACACAACACTGCACTAAGACAACACTGCACTAACACAACACTGCACTAACACAACACTGCACTAAGACAACACTGCACTAACATAACACTGCACTAACACAACACTGCACTAAGACAACACTGCACTAAGACAACACTGCACGAAGACAACACTGCACTGACACAACACTGCACTAAGACAACACTGCACGAACACAACACTGCACTAACACAACACTGCACTAAGACAACACTGCACTAAGACAACACTGCACGAAGACAACACTGCACGAAGACAACACTGCACTGACACAACACTGCACTAAGACAACACTGCACGAACACAACACTGCACTAACACAACACTGCACTAAGACAACACTGCACTAACACAACACTGCACTAAGACAACACTGCACTAACATAACACTGCACTAACACAACACTGCACTAAGACAACACTGCACTAAGACAACACTGCACTAACATAACACTGCACTAACACAACACTGCACTAAGACAGCACTGCACTAACACAACACTGCACTAACACAACACTGCACTAAGACAACACTGCACTAACACAACACTGCACTAACACAACACTGCACTAAGACAACACTGCACTAACACAACACTGCACTAACACAACACTGCACGAACACAACACTGCACTAACACAACACTGCATTAACAGGACACTGCACTGACACAACACTGCACTAACACAACACTGCACCAGCACAACACTGCACTAACACAACACTGCACTAAGACAACACTGCACTAAGACAACACTGCACTAGCACAGCACAGTACTAACACGAAACTGCACTTACACAACACTGCACTAAGACAACACTGTACTAAGACAACACTGCATTAACAGGACACTGCACTAACACAACACTGCACTAACACAACACTGCACTAACACAACACTGCACTAAGACAACACTGCACTAAGACAACACTGCACTAGCACAGCACAGTACTAACACGAAACTGCACTAACACAACACTGCACTAAGACAACACTGTACTAAGACAACACTGCATTAACAGGACACTGCACTAACACAACACTGCACTAGCACAGCACAGCACTAACACGAAACTGCACTAACACAACACTGCACGAACACAACACTGCACTAAGACAACACTGCACTAACACAACACTGCACTAACACAACATTGCACTAAGGCAACACTGCACTAAGACAACACTGCACTAACACAACACTGCACTAAGACAACACTGCACTAAGGCAACACTGCACTAAGACAACACTGCACCAACACAACACTGCACTAACACAACACTGCACGAAGACAACACTGCACTAACACAACACTGCACTAGCACAGCACAGCACAAACACGAAACTGCACGAACACAACACTGCACTAAGACAACACTGCACCAACACAACACTGCACTAACACAACACTGCACTAAGACAACACTGCACTAACACAACACTGCACTAACACAACATTGCACTAAGGCAACACTGCACTAAGACAACACTGCACTAACACAACACTGCACTAAGACAACACTGCACTAAGGCAACACTGCACTAAGACAACACTGCACCAACACAACACTGCACTAACACAACACTGCACGAAGACAACACTGCACTAACACAACACTGCACTAGCACAGCACAGCACAAACACGAAACTGCACGAACACAACACTGCACTAAGACAACACTGCACTAACACAACACTGCACTAACACAACACTGCACGAACACAACACTGCACTAAGACAACACTGCATTAACAGGACACTGCACTGACACAACACTGCACTAACACAACACTGCACCAGCACAACACTGCACTAACACAACACTGCACTAAGACAACACTGCACTAAGACAACACTGCACTAGCACAGCACAGTACTAACACGAAACTGCACTTACACAACACTGCACTAAGACAACACTGTACTAAGACAACACTGCATTAACAGGACACTGCACTAACACAACACTGCACTAACACAACACTGCACTAACACAACACTGCACTAAGACAACACTGCACTAAGACAACACTGCACTAGCACAGCACAGTACTAACACGAAACTGCACTAACACAACACTGCACTAAGACAACACTGTACTAAGACAACACTGCATTAACAGGACACTGCACTAACACAACACTGCACTAGCACAGCACAGCACTAACACGAAACTGCACTAACACAACACTGCACGAACACAACACTGCACTAAGACAACACTGCACTAACACAACACTGCACTAACACAACATTGCACTAAGGCAACACTGCACTAAGACAACACTGCACTAACACAACACTGCACTAAGACAACACTGCACTAAGGCAACACTGCACTAAGACAACACTGCACCAACACAACACTGCACTAACACAACACTGCACGAAGACAACACTGCACTAACACAACACTGCACTAGCACAGCACAGCACAAACACGAAACTGCACGAACACAACACTGCACTAAGACAACACTGCACCAACACAACACTGCACTAACACAACACTGCACTAAGACAACACTGCACTAGCACAACACTGCACTAAGACAACACTGCACTAACACAGCACAGCACTAACACGAAACTGCACTAACACAACACTGCACTAAGACAACACTGCACTAACACAACACTGCACTAACACAACACTGCACGAAGACAACACTGCACTAACACAACACTGCACTAACACAGCACTGCACTGACACAACACTGCACGAACACAACACTGCACTAAGACAACACTGCACTAACACAACACTGCACTAACACAACACTGCACTAACACAACACTGCACTAACACAACACTGCACTAAGACAACACTGCACTAACACAACACTGCACTAAGACAGCACTGCACTAACACAACACTGCACTAACACAACACTGCACTAAGACAACACTGCACTAACATAACACTGCACTAACATAACACTGCACTAACACAACACTGCACTAAGACAACACTGCACTAACATAACACTGCACTAAGACAACACTGCACTAAGACAACACTGCACTAACACAACACTGCACTAAGACAGCACTGCACTAACACAACACTGCACTAAGACAACACTGCACTAAGACAACACTGCACTAACACAACACTGCACTAAGACAACACTGCACTAACACAACACTGCACTAAGACAACACTGCACTAACACAACACTGCACTAAGACAGCACTGCAATAACACAACACTGCACTAACACAACACTGCACTAAGACAACACTGCACTAACATAACACTGCACTAAGACAGCACTGCACTAACACAACACTGCACTAACACAACACTGCACTAAGACAACACTGCACTAACATAACACTGCACTAACACAACACTGCACTAAGACAACACTGCACTAACACAACACTGCACTAACACAACACTGCACTAAGACAGCACTGCACGAACACAACACTGCACTAAGACAACACTGCACTAACACAACACTGCACTAACACAACACTGCACGCAGACAACACTGCACTAACATAACACTGCACTAACACAACACTGCACTAAGACAACACTGCACTAAGACAACACTGCACTAACATAACACTGCACTAACACAACACTGCACTAAGACAACACTGCACTAAGACAACACTGCACGAAGACAACACTGCACTAACACAACACTGCACTAAGACAACACTGCACGAAAACAACACTGCACTAACACAACACTGCACTAACACAACACTGCACTAAGACAACACTGCACGAAGACAACACTGCACTAACACAACACTGCACTAAGACAACACTGCACGAACACAACACTGCACTAACACAACACTGCACTAAGACAACACTGCACTAACACAACACTGCACTAAGACAACACTGCACTAACATAACACTGCACTAACACAACACTGCACTAAGACAACACTGCACTAAGACAACACTGCACTAACATAACACTGCACTAACACAACACTGCACTAAGACAGCACTGCACTAACACAACACTGCACTAACACAACACTGCACTAAGACAACACTGCACTAACACAACACTGCACTAACACAACACTGCACTAAGACAACACTGCACTAACACAACACTGCACTAACACAACACTGCACGAACACAACACTGCTCTAAGACAACACTGCATTAACAGGACACTGCACTGACACAACACTGCACTAACACAACACTGCACCAGCACAACACTGCACTAACACAACACTGCACTAAGACAACACTGCACTAAGACAACACTGCACTAGCTCAGCACAGTACTAACACGAAACTGCACTAACACAACACTGCTCTAAGACAACACTGTACTGAGACAACACTGCATTAACAGGACACTGCACTAACACAACACTGCACTAACACAACACTGCACTAACACAACACTGCACTAAGACAACACTGCACTGAGACAACACTGCACTAGCACAGCACAGTACTAACACGAAACTGCACTAACACAACACTGCACTAAGACAACACTGTACTAAGACAACACTGCATTAACAGGACACTGCACTAACACAACACTGCACTAACACAACACTGCACTAAGACAACACTGCACTAAGGCAACACTGCACTAAGACAACACTGCACCAACACAACACTGCACTAACACAACACTGCACTAACACAACACTGCACTAGCACAGCACAGCACTAACACGAAACTGCACGAACACAACACTGCACTAAGACAACACTGCACCTACACAACACTGCACTAACACAACACTGCACTAAGACAACACTGCACTAGCACAACACTGCGCTAAGACAACACTGCACTAACACAGCACAGCACTAACACGAAACTGCACTAACACAACACTGCACTAAGACAACACTGCACTAACACAACACTGCACTAACACAACACTGCACGAAGACAACACTGCACTAACACAACACTGCACTAACACAGCACTGCACTGACACAACACTGCACGAACACAACACTGCACTAAGACAACACGGCACTAACACAACACTGCACTAACACAACACTGCACTAACACAACACTGCAGTAACACAACACTGCACTAACACAACACTGCACTAAGACAACACTGCACTAACACAACACTGCACGAACACAACACTGCACTAAGACAGCACTGCACTAACACAACACTGCACTAACACAACACTGCACTAAGACAACACTGCACTAACATAACAGTGCACTAACATAACACTGCACTAACACAACACTGCACTAAGACAACACTGCACTAACACAACACTGCACTAACACAACACTGCACTAAGACAACTCTGCACTAACATAACACTGCACTAACACAACACTGCACTAAGACAACACTGCACTAACACAACACTGCACTAACACAACACTGCACTAAGACAACACTGCACTAACACAACACTGCACTAACACAACACTGCACTAAGACAACACTGCACTAACACAACACTGCACTAACACAACACTGCACTGAGACAGCACTGCACTAACACAACACTGCACTAACACAACACTGCACGAACACAACACTGCACTAAGACAACACTGCACTAACACAACACTGCACTAACACAACACTGCACAAACACAACACTGCACTAAGACAACACTGCATTAACACAACACTGCACGAACACAACACTGCACTAAGACAACACTGCACTAACACAACACTGCACTAACACAACACTGCACGAACACAACACTGCACTAAGACAACACTGCACTAACACAACACTGCAGTAACACAACACTGCACAAACACAACACTGCACTAAGACAACACTGCATTAACAGGACACTGCACTGACACAACACTGCACTAACACAACATTGCACCAGCACAACACTGCACTAACACAACACTGCACTAAGACAACACTGCATTAACAGGACACTGCACTAACACAACACTGCACTAACACAACACTGCACTAACACAACACTGCACTAAGACAACACTGCACTAAGACAACACTGCACTAACACTGCACAGCACTAACACGAAACTGCACTAACACAACACTGCACTAAGACAACACTGTACTAAGACAACACTGCATTAACAGGACACTGCACTAGCACAGCACAGCACTAACACGAAACTGCACTAACACAACACTGCACGAACACAACACTGCACTAACACAACACTGCACTAGCACAGCACAGCACTAACACGAAACTGCACTAACACAACACTGCACGAACACAACACTGCACTAAGACAACACTGCACTAACACAACACTGCACTAGCACAGCACAGCACTAACACAAAACTGCACTAACACAATACTGCACTAACACAACACTGCACGAAGACAACACTGCACCAACACAACACTGCACTGACACAACAATGCACTAAGACAACACTGCACTAACACAACACTGCACTTAGACAACACTGCACTAACACAGCACTGCACGAACACAGCACTGCACTAACACAACACTGCACTAAGACAACACTGCACTAACACAACACTGCACTAACACAACACTGCACTAAGGCAACACTGCACTAAGACAACACTGCACGAGCACAGCACAGCACTAACACGAAACTGCACTAACACAACACTGCACTAACACAACACTGCACGAAGACAACACTGCACCAACACAACACTGCACTAACACAACACTGCACTAAGACAACACTGCACTAACACAACACTGCACTTAGACAACACTGCACGAACACAGCACTGCACTAACACAGCACTGCACTAACACAACACTGCACTAACACAACACTGCACTAACACAGCACTGCACTTAGACAACACTGCACTAACACAGCACTGCACTAACACAACACTGCACTAACACAACACTGCACTAACACAACACTGCACTAACACAACACTGCACTAACACAACACTGCACTAACACAGCACTGCACTAACACAACACTGCACTAACACAGCACTGCACTAACACAGCACTGCACTAACACAACACTGCACTAACACAACACTGCACTAACACAGCACTGCACTAACACAGCACTGCACTAACACAACACTGCACTAACACAACACTGCACTAACACAGCACTGCACTTAGACAACACTGCACTAACACAACACTGCACTAAGACAACACTGCACTAACACAGCACAGCACTAACACGAAACTGCACTAACACAACACTGCACTAAGACAACACTGCACTAAGACAACACTGCACTAACACAACACTGCACTAAGACAACACTGCACTAACACAACACTGCACTAACACAACACTGCACTAAGACAACACTGCACTAACACAACACTGCACTATGACAGCACTGCACTAACACAACACTGCACTAAGACAACACTGCACTAACACAACACTGCCCTAACACAACACTGCACTACGACAGCACTGCACTAACACAACACTGCACTATGACAGCACTGCACTAACACAACACTGCACTAAGACAACACTGCACTAACACAACACTGCCCTAACACAACACTGCACTACGACAGCACTGCACTAACACAACCCTGCACTAAGACAACACTGCACTAAGACAACACTGCACTAAGACAACACTGCACTAAGACAACACTGCACTAACACAACACTGCACTAAGACAACACTGCACTAACACAACACTGCACTAACACAACACTGCACTAAAACAGCACTGCACTAACACAACACTGCACTAAGACAACACTGCACTAACACAACACTGCACTAACACAACACTGCACTAAAACAGCACTGCACTAACACAACACTGCACTAACACAACACTGCACTAACACTCCACTGCACTAGCACAGCACGCACTAACACGAAACTGCACTAACACAACACTGCACTAACACGGCACTGCACTCGCACAGCACAGCACTAACACGAAACTGCACTAACACAACACTGCACTAACACAACACTGCAGTAACACAGCACTGCACTAAGACAACACTGCATTAACAGGACACTGCACTAACACAGCACTGCACTAACACAACACTGCAGTAACACAGCACTGCAGTGACACAGCACTGCACTAAGACAACACTGCACTAACACGGCACTGCACTCGCACAGCACAGCACTTACACAACACTGCACTGACACAACACTGGACTAAGACAACACTGGACTAACACAACACAGCACTAAGACAACACTGCACTAACACAACACTGCACTAACACAACACTGCACTAAGACAACACTGCACGAGCACAGCACAGCACTAACACGAAACTGCACTAACACAACACTGCACTAAGACAACACTGCACGAAGACAACACTGCACCAACACAACACTGCACTAACACAACACTGCACTAAGACAACACTGCAGTAACACAACACTGCACTTAGACAACACTGCACTAACACAGCACTGCACTAACACAGCACTGCACTAACACAACACTGCACTAACACAGCACTGCACTTAGACAACACTGCACTAACACAGCACTGCACTAACACAACACTGCACTAAGACAACACTGCACTAACACAGCACAGCACTAACACGAAACTGCACTAACACAACACTGCACTAAGACAACACTGCACTAAGACAACACTGCACTAACACAACACTGCACTAAGACAACACTGCACTAACACAACACTGCACTAACACAACACTGCACTAACACAACACTGCACTAAGACAGCACTGCACTAACACAACACTGCACTAAGACAACACTGCACTAACACAACACTGCACTAACACAACACTGCACTAAGACAGCACTGCACTAACACAACCCTGCACTAAGACAACACTGCACTAAGACAACACTGCACTAAGACAACACTGCACTAAGACAACACTGCACTAACACAACACTGCACTAAGACAACACTGCACTAACACAACACTGCACTAAGACAACACTGCACTAACACAACACTGCACTAACACAACACTGCACTAAAACAGCACTGCACTAACACAACACTGCACTAAGACAACACTGCACTAACACAACACTGCACTAACACAACACTGCACTAACACTCCACTGCACTAGCACAGCACGCACTAACACGAAACTGCACTAACACAACACTGCACTAACACGGCACTGCACTCGCACAGCACAGCACTAACACGAAACTGCACTAACACAACACTGCACTAACACAACACTGCAGTAACACAGCACTGCACTAAGACAACACTGCATTAACAGGACACTGTACTAACACAGCACTGCACTAACACAACACTGCAGTAACACAGCACTGCAGTAACACAGCACTGCACTAAGACAACACTGCACTAACACGGCACTGCACTCGCACAGCACAGCACTTACACAACACTGCACTGACACAACACTGGGCTAAGACAACACTGGACTAACACAACACAGCACTAAGACAACACTGCACTAACACAACACTGCACTAACATGGCACTGCAGTATCGCAATAAAGAAATAACACCAGATTTGGAGGATCCTGTGGAGGCATCTCTGTTGGTACTTCCCCAGTTCCTTGAAGTGACTGAATCCCTATTTCAGCACCAGCCAGACCACTTCTTGTAGCTTATTAAAACTTTGGACAAGTATTGGAAAGCTCCAAAACTACTTCGAATTGCACCAGCAGCCAGTAGAAATTATCCTGCAACTACACTCCAATTGGTCTCTGACCCCTTTAAGAGTGCCAGTGAGGGGAGCGGTGTTCAGTTGTGGGCAGTATTGGGATTGTTTAGGCTGTAGTGTAATGTTCAAATTTGGCAGCACTGGCATCGAATCAGCATTGCACACTGATTGACATCATATTCTGCCTGCTCGGCATGCAACTGACAGTTGTATACATGCAAACAACTGTACCAAGATGGCATTGAGAGTGTGCATGCTCATCTGGGACCTGATTTTTGAATATTTGGAGGCTGATTAATTACTCCTTTAATTCTGTAAAAACCTATTTCTCTGTATCAATAACAACTTGCATTTATATAGCACCTTTAACATAATAAAATGATCCAATAATAAAATGTACCTTTTAGATCCTTGGTTTTTAAATAATTCTCTAATTTTCCTTTAAGTTATGCTATTGTCACTGTCTCAGTAGCAACCAGTAAGAAGTTCTCCTCCTGTGTTGGGTTTGCTGCTGTTCTTCATTCACACTCACATGGATGGCTCTTTCAATGGCTACCTCACATACTGCTCGGGATATTATCTGGGCGATGGGGCTCTTGACGTCTGGCGAAAACGCCGCTGAGAACCTTATGTTGCCCCTTAAGTTGGAAGTTGCCAAATCAAATGCCAATTGGGCACTTAAGTGGACAGCGCCAGGCCTTCCATGGGATCAAGGATGCCAACGACTGAAGTCCCGCCCTCTGAGAGCTGCTGGCCAATCAGAGGCCAACAGCTCTTTAACTGAGACGTGTCACTGCAGACCCAGTGACTGCTGCTGCTGGAGAACCTATCAGAGGCCGAGGAGCAGAGCTGGGCTCAGGCCACAGGTAGGTCTGGGTGGGAGGTGTCTTGCGGTGTGGGGTCGCAGGCGTTTGGGTTGTGGGGGGCTCGATTTCCACACACCCCTTCCTGATGCTGAGTCCCTCGTTCAGGCACTGAGGGCCACTTACCATGAGGCCCCACGGCCCCGGAGTTGGAAAGCAACCCACATAGTTTTTCTTCCCGTGCAATGACAGGCCTGGCTGCCACTCCGCTAATTGTTACAGCAGCAGGATGAGGCCCTCAATGGTGGCAGGATGGGAAGTCTGTTCACAGTCCTTCCCGCCCCGAACCTAATTTTGGTGGAGGCAGAAAGGTGGTGGGGATTCCAGCCCCCACCCCCCCCCCCACCATCACCCCACCACCATCGCACTCGATTATATGCTCTCCCTGCCTCCAAACCTGCCAGGGAACGGCATAAAATTCCACCCACATACCATCTCGGACTATTGTTGAATGGTGCAAACATCTGAGTGATCAGCACAACACATCTGCTGTACCTGATTCTCACAACAAGCCGAGACAAGTTCCCCCCCACCCCGGTATCCCAGCCAGGATTTAACTTCATGGATTATCTGGTCATTACATCATTGCTGTTTGTGGAATTTTGCTGTGTGGAAAGTGTTGTGTTTCCTGCATTACTACAAGAACTACACTTCAAAAGTGTAGTCTGTCTTTTATATGCTTTGCTGCAGAGTCTTTGCTGAAGATTATTCTGCACTGTGTCTATGTAATGAGCTACATTTTGACTGTGCAGCACATATCTCTAAGGAGTTTGCTGTTAACAAAGTGGAATAGGTTCCAAACATTTCATTTGTTTAATATTTGAGCAACGAGAACACTCCCTAGAAACTGTGTTGAGATGCAAAATCCTCTGGTGGTTGTTAGGAGAGTCATGGGGTGCAATCCTTCACTGTTAATTGAAATGAAGGGATGTTGTGTCTTTGCTTGGGATCAGTCCATGATATTCCTTCTCCTCACTATGCTACATAGGAACAGGAGGAGACCATTCAGCCTCTCGGGCACTTTCCACCACTCAATTAAATCATGTTTGAACTGTACCTCAACCCCATTGTTCCATATCCCTCTATACATTTACCCAATACAAACTATTGATTTCAGTTTTGAAAGTTCCCATTGACCCCTTGCTTCCAGAGCCTTTCGAAGGAGAGAGCTCCAGATCTCCATTGCGCTTCGGGCTGGATTTTAAGAGCCGCTGCCTACCTCGACGATGAGCTCAAAAAATGGCAACCTGCCCATGTCGACCGCACACCAAAGAGCCGCCGCTCCCCATTTAAATAAATCACGTGGAGTGGGGGGGGGGGGGTGCAAGCTGTCCACCTCCGGCAAAGGATGGGCAGGCATGGTGCCATTTTTAAAGGGCAGCTAACCCTGATGGCACATTTACATTTTTAAAGAAGTAACCCCACAAAATTAAACAGATAAATTTATTATGCCCCTTTCCCAACCCCTCCCCCCATAACACTTACAATTACATTAACTATTTGCCCCCCCCAAAAAAAACACTTACCTTTTACATCTGACCTTCCCCCGCAAACTGCACCAAGTTTAAAGTTCAACCTTCCCACTATCCCCTATACCCATCACATATATTTGACCCCATCCCCCCCCCCCCACCACCACCACACTGATAAACTTACCTCCTTCACCCTCCCCACCAGTGTGGCACTGTGTTTCCCCGGACGGGCATCCGAAGGTGCGCGGGTGCCGCCACCGCACCAAAGATCGCAGCGGACCCTCAAGATCTCAGGTAAGTCGATTTAAATGTATTTATTTTATTGATTTGAATATGTTAAATGTGGTCCCATCTCCCAGTGGCGGGGGGCCGCCGCGGAGCCTTGCCGCCACTGTGCGGATAGGGCCAGGCCATGCCAGCGTTGAGGTCCATGGTAGGTCTTCAGGTCCCCCCTGCCCGCCATGGAACCGAAAAACAAGATCCAGCCCTTTGTGTGAAAAAAGTGCTTCCTGAGTTCACTCCTGAATGGCCAGATTGGTCTGGGAGTCCAGAACAAGAGGATACCCAGGAAATACTTTCACTCGATCTCCTATCGAATCCTTAATCATTTTTAATACATTGATCAGATCAACCTTCAATCTTCCAAACTTGAGAATAAATGCCAAATTCATCCCCACCCACCTCTCTAACCCCACCTTCCCACCCAACTCCCCACCCACCTCTCTAACCCCACCTCCCCACCCAACTCCCCACCCACCTCTCTAACCCCACCTTCCCACCCAACTCCCCACCCACCTCTCTACCCCCACCTCCCCACCCAACTCCCCACCCACCTCTCTACCCCCACCTTCCCACCCAACTCCCCACGCACCTCTCTAACCCCACCTCCCACCCAACTCCCCACCCACCTCTCTACCCCCACCTTTCCACCCTCCTCTCTCTACCCCCATCTCCCCACCAACCTCTCTACCCCTACCTCCCCACCCACCTCTCTAACCCCACCTCCCCATCCACCTCTCTCTACCCCCATCTCCCCACCCACCTCTCTACCCCTACCTCCCCACCCAACTCTCTACCCCCACCTTTCCACCCTCCTCTCTCTACCCCCATCTCCCCACCCACCTCTCTACCCCTACCTCCCCACCCACCTCTCTCTACCCCCATCTCCCCACCCACCTCTCTACACCTACTCCCCACCCACCTCTCTACCCCATCTCCCCACCCACCTCTCTACCCCCACCTCCCCACCCATCTCCCCACCCACTTCTCTTCCCCACCTCCCCACCCACCTCTCTACCCCCACCTCCCCACCCACCTCCCCAACCATCTCCCCATCCACCTCTCTACCCCCACCTCCCCACCCAACTCCCCACCCACCTCTCTCTACCTCCATCTCCCCACCCACCTCTCTCTACCCCCATCTCCCCACCCACCTCTCTACCCCCATCTCCCCACTCACCTCTCTACCCCCACCTGCCCACCCATCTCCCCACCCACCTCTCTCTACCCCCATCTCCCCACCCACCTCTCTCTACCCCCACCTCCCCACCCATCTCCCCACCCACCTCTCTACCCCCACCTCCCCACCCATCTCCCCACCCACCTCTCTCCCCCACCTCCCCACCCACCTCTCTCCCCCATCTCCCCACCCATCTCTCCACCCATCTCTCCACCCATCTCCCCACCCACCTCTCTCCCCCACCTCCCCACCCAACTCCCTTCCCCATATCCCTTCCCAACTCCCTACTCAGCTCCCGGCCTGACTCCCCAATCCACCTCCCTTCCTGCCCACTTGCCCCCACCAGCAACTCCATCTCCCCCGCCCAACCAGGGCCTTCTCCATACAACCATACAAATTAGAAGCAGGAGTAGGCCATTCAGCCCTTAGAGCTGGCTCCACCATTTACCCAGATCATGGCTGATCTGAATATGGCATCAACTTCACTCCCCCGTCTACTCCTGATACCCTTTGACTCGCTTGTTAGTCAAGAATTTATCCACCTCTGCCTTAAAAATATTGAATGACACTCCCTCCCCTGCTCTCTGGAGAAGAGAGTTCCAGAAACTCACAACCCTCTGAGTGAAGAAATTTCTCCTCATCTCCGTCTAAAATGGGTGACCCCTTATTTTTAAACTGGCCAATATTTATCCGCCAACCAACATCTAAAACAGATTATATGAGCAACAATTAATTGCTGCTTGTGGAATTTTGCTGTGAACTAATTGCTGCATTTTATTCATCACACAGCTGTGGTACAAAAGCAAAATACTATGGATGCTGGAAATCTGAAATTAAAACAGAAAATGCTGGAAATACTCAACAGGTCAAACAGCATTTGTGGAGAGAGAAACAGCGTTAACGCCTCACGACCAGTGTAATACTTTTGAAGTATATGAATATAGGAACATCAGAAGTAGGAGCAGGAGTAGACCATACACCCCCTCGTGTCTGCTCCGCCATTCAATAAGATCATCTTTAATCTTCCACTTCAACTCCAACTTCCCGCCTAATCTCCATATTCCTTGATTTCCTTAGTGCCCAAAAATTGATCGATCTCAGTCTTGAATATATTTAACGATGGAGCATCTAAGGCTCTCTGGGATAGAGAAGTCCAAAGATTCACATCCCTCTGAGTGACGTTCTTTCTCCTCAGCTCAGCCCAAAATCAATGATCTTTCATGAGATATGTAACAGGTTTTAAGCAAGTACAGAGGCAAAGAAAGGGCGGGGGGTGCAGTGACAGGGGGAATACAGCAAAGTGTGGTGGTAATAGGACAAGTAATGTAATGATGGGAAGGGAGGAGCTGATAGAGCAGGTGTTATATCTGCAGATCCAGGACTCCAAACACTCCTTCCAGGTGAGACAATGATTTACTTGTAGTTTCTTCAATTTATTATACTGTAGTCACTGCTCATGATGTGGTTTCTTCTACACTGGGGAGACCAAATGCAAATTGGGTGATCGCTTTGCAGAACATTTCCATTCAGTCCGCAAGCGTGACCCCGAGCTTCCGGTCACCTGTCATTTTAATTCTCCACCCCATTCCCATTCTGACCTGTCTGCCCTCAGCCTCCTACACCGTTCAAATGATGTTCAATGTAAGCTCGAGGAACAGCACCTCATCTTTTGCCTGGACATAGCATTGAGTTCGACCATTTCAGATCGGAACCACTGCTCTCATTTTTCTTCAAACAGCAGCTTTTGGTGATGATTCTGGAGTTGCAGATCTTTTATTTCTTTACTTGGCCCATTAACATCTCCTTCTGCCTTGCGTCACCACCCCCTTTATCATTTAATCTCTCCTGCCATCCACCCTATCAGAGACCTTCTCTTTTGTCTCTTCTTCCCATGCTACTTCACTCCACCCCCAACTTTTCCCTGGCTTTGCACTTGCACATAAACTGTTACATCACTAATATTCCCAGTTCCTTGATCACTAACCAAATCTAACCACTCCCAAACTTAAGGAATGCGACTGCCTCCTGTGTCAAAATAGGTCCAGGTACTTTGTCCTTTCCCTAATGCAGCGCAATGTCTGCACGTCAGCCTCTAGATCAGCAAGTCGGAGCTGATGTTCCTCGAGCTGCAGACTCTTACTGCCAGGGACCACACTGCTTTCCACAAATTCCATATGGGGGGATGAGTGGATGTAGTATATTTGGATTTTCAGAAGACAATCGGTTCGATGCCGTACAAATGATTAGCGCTCTTTGGATTTGGGGCAAAATATAAGCATGGATTGAGGATTTGTTAAAGGACAGAAAACAGTAGGAACAAACAGGTCATTTTCAGGTTGGCAGGCTGTAACTTGTGAGGTACCGCAAGCATCAGTGCTGGGGCCTCAGATATTTGCAATCCATATTGATAACTTTGATGAGGGCACTGAGTGTAATATATCCAAGTTTGCTGACAATAAAAAGTTAGCTGGGAAAGTAAGGAATGAGGAAGATGCAAAGAGGCTACAGAGGAATCTAGTCGGGTTAGGTGAGTGGGCAAGAAGGTGTCAGATCAAATACAATGTGGAGAAATGTAAAATTATCCACTTTGTGGGAAAAATGGAAAAGCAGAATATTTTTTAAAAGGTGAGACTGGGAAATGTTGGTATTCTGAGAGATTTGGGTGTTCTCGTACATGAAACACAGAAAATTAACATGCAGGTGCAGCAAGCAATTAGGAAGGCAAATGGATATGTTTGCCTTTATTGCTGTAGGGGATTGGAGTATAAGAGTAAGGAAGTCTTGCTGCAATTATACAGGGCTTTGGTGAGACCACACCTGGAGAACTGTGTACAGTTTTGGTTTCCACACCTGAGGAAGGATATACTTGCCTTAGAGGGAGTGCAACAAAGGTTCACCAGATAGATTCCTGGGATGAGGGGATTGTCCTATGAGGAGATTGAGTAGAATGGGCCTATACTCTCTAATGTTCAGAAAATTGAGAGGTTATCTCATTGAAACATATTAAATTCTTAGAGGGTTTGACAGGGTAGATGCTGAGAGGCTGTTTCCCCCTGGCCAGAGAGTCTAGAACCAGGGGTCAAAGTCTCAGGAGAAGGGGTCAATCATTTCAGACTGAGTTGAGGAGAACTTTCTTCACTGAGAGGGATGTGAATCTTTGAAATTCTCTATCTCAGAACTGTAGATGCTCCATCGTTGAATATATTCAAGACTGAGATCAAGAGATATTTGGCACTAAGGAAATGAAAGGATGTGGGGAATGGACGGTTGAGTTGAAGTGGAAGTGGAAGATCAGCCTCAAGTTTACTGAATAATGGAGCATGCTCAAGGGGACGTACGGCCTAATCTGGCTTCTATTTCTTATGTTCATATACTTCAAAAGTACGACATTGGTTGTGAAAGCTGCTATAAAAATGCAAGCTTGTTCTTTTCGCTCATTCTTTCCAACTTTCTTCTCCTGCTCTGAGGCAGTCTCATCACACAGTGAGAAAGGAAGAACACTTGCAATATTTATGCTTTGGGATCTTGGGGGTAAGTGTGGTTTGGAGGTTTTTCTGATCTGTAACAGAGTTTAAACTCACATTCCAGCCAGCCTCGCTGAAATTTGTTTAATTTGCTTGCTATGAAATCCTCAACCAGTTGATCCAGTTATTTGCTCAATGTGTCCAAACAAATTGCCCGGAGTGAACACAGCCAGCTACTGTAGTCTACATCGAAAGAAAGCTGGCTTTGTAAAATATTCTTACATTTCTTCACCCCCTCCCCTGAATGTGCTGACTCTCTCCCCCTCCCCTGAAGGTGTTGACTCTCTCCCCCTCTCCTGAAGGTGCTGACTCTCTCCCCCTCCCCTGAAGGTGCTGACTCTCTCCCCCTCTCCTGAAGGTGCTGACTCTCTCCCCCTCCCCTGAAGGTGCTGACTCTCTCCCCCTCTCCTGAAGGTGCTGACTCTCTCCCCCCTCCCCTGAAGGTGCTGACTCTCTCCCCCTCCCCTGAAGGTGCTGACTCTCTCCCCCTCTCCTGAAGGTGCTGACTCTCTCCCCCTCCCGTGAAGGTGCTGACTCTCTCCCCCTCCCCTGAATGTGCTGACTCTCTCCCCCTCCCCTGAAGGTGCTGACTCTCTCCCCCTCCCCTGAATGTGCTGACTCTCTCCCCCTCCCCTGAAGGTGCTGACTCTCTCCCCCTCCCCGAATGTGCTGACTCTCTCCCCCTCCCCTGAATGCGCCGACTCTCTCCACCTCCCCTGAAGGTGCTGACTCTCTCCCCCTCCCCTGAAGGTGCTGACTCTCTCCACCTCCCCTGAAGGTGCTGACTCTCTCCCCCTCCCCTGAAGGTGCTGACTTTCTCCCCCTCCCCTGAAGGTGCTGACTCTCTCTCCCTCCCCTTAAGGTGCTGACTCACTCCCCCTCCCCTGAAGGAGCTGACTCTCTCCCCCTCCCCTGAAGGTGCTGACTTTCTCCCCCTCCCCTGAAGGTGCTGACTCTCTCCCCCTCCCCTGAAGCTGCTGACTCTCTCCCCCTCCCCTGAAGGAGCTGACTCTCTCCCCCTCCCCTGAAGGTGCTGACTCTCTCCCCCTCCCCTGAAGGAGCTGACTCTCTCTCCCTCCCCTGAAGGTGCTGACTCTCTCTCCCTCCCCTGAAGGAGCTGACTCTCTCCCCCTCCCCTCAAGGTGCTGACTCTCTCCCCCTCCCCTCAAGGTGCTGACTCTCTCTCCCTCCCCTGAAGGTGCTGACCCTCTCGCCCTCCCCTGAAGGTGCTGACTCTCTCCCCCTCCCCTGAATGTGCCGACTCTCTCCCCCTCCCCTGAATGTGCCGACTCTCCCCCCCTCCCCTGAAGGTGCTGACTCTCTCCCCCTCCCCTGAAGGTGCTGACTCTCTCCCCCTCCCCTGAAGGTGCTGACCCTCTCCCCCTTCCCTTAAGGTGCTGACTCTCTCCCCCTCCCCTGAAGGTGCTGACTCTCTCCCCTTCCCCTGAAGGTGCTGACTCTCTCCCCCTCCCCTGAAGGAGCTGACTCTCTCCCCCTCCCCTGAAGGAGCTGACTCTCTCTCCCTCCCCTGAAGGTGCTGACTCTCTCCCCCTCCCCTCAAGGTGCTGACTCTCTCCCCTTCCCCTCAAGGTGCTGACTCTCTCTCCCTCCCCTGAAGGTGCTGACTCTCTCCCCCTCCCCTCAAGGTGCTGACTCTCTCCCCCCTCCCCTGAAGGTGCTGACCCTCTCGCCCTCCCCTGAAGGTGCTGACTCTCTCCCCCCTCCCCTGAAGGTGCTGACTCTCTCTCCCCCTCCCCTAAAGGTGCTGACTCTCTCCCTCTCTCCTGAAGGTGCTGTCTGTCTCCCCCCTCCTCTGAAGGTGCTGACTCTCTCCCCCTCCCCTGAAAGTGCTGACTCTCTCTCCCTCCCTTCAAGGTGTTGATTCTCTCCCTCTCCCCTGAAGGTGCTGACAAAAAGCCATTCATACACAGTTAATCTCATCTTTCACGCAAACAAGAAGTGTGATGATTCAACAATCATGAACAAACTCTGAAGAGTTATGTAGCACCAGCTTCCTGGCCATTTTTATGAATCCTATTTTAAATCCAAAACCCCAATAAAGATCTGTACTGTTTGTCAAGCTTGTGGGAGTGGTTTAGGGAATAGGATTGACTGGCAGGAGTTTCAAGCCAGGCTAACCTGACAAAGGTTCATTCATATGCAAGCAGACATTTCACACAGACAGACTGGGTGGAAGGAACCCAGGCCGATTGACGTCATCATCATCTAACATGATTACTGGGAACAATACCCCAAGAGGTAACTCAATAAAGCAAAGTCACGACTCAGTCCCAACCGAAACTGGTGGAAGGCAGGAGATGGACGGACCATTGTCTTCCAGGAGATAAGCCAATTAAACAAGGTCGGTTTGAGATTGAAACCCATTACCTGCTAATGGGGGCTTTCAACTCAGGAAACGACAGACATTTAGTAATCAGCACTCATTGTCTCTCCAGGTGCCAGGCCTGGGAGCGGGAAAACAAAATATCAGTTTTCACAAAGAATTCAAAGGTTATGAGTCACTCCAGGCCACGGAGGGAATGGGGGGGTTGGGGAGGGAGTTCCTGACAGATCACCTGAGTCAACATATTGATCGCTATTGGCTGGAGAAAAGGTGATGGGTTTTGGATATATATGGAGCCTGTGCTGGCTCTTCTCTCTTTTCCTCGGCATCAATCTACAGCGAGTCTCCCGAGTGGAGCTCGGCTCGATTCAACGGAACACCACCAGAAGCTGAGCACTGCTCTTCATCCCTCATCAACGACCTCGACTCAAACTGGAACTTGGATACTGTGTCGGCAGTATGGAACCAGGAGCGAGACGTACAGGAAGAAGCTGCAAGCAAGACAACGGGCAATCAGGGTGAGCATATTGCCTGTGCCTACACATCCACACGATCACTTAGCTGTGTGAGAGGATGATTATAAATCCCAACCAAACCTTAGAGGAGTTTAGTGCTGGGGGGGTCCTGTGTTAGTTTGTTTCACTGGAGGGTTATTTTATTAGGCCGTGGTAATTTAGCACGGTAGGGCTTGTCGGACAAGCCAGGGTTGTACTGTTTTGTACTGTTTACGAGTGTTGTCGTTAATCTTATTAAACACTATACGGTTGAGCTCGAAACACGTGGGTCGGAGTCTGCCCTGTCCATATAATCCCTATCATCCAGAACTTGGAGTATGAGGTGTGTTTTAGGTACGTCGGAGAAAACCACTTACAGTTATAAAAACTGACTTTGCCTTTTAAAAATGAACCTTCATTTTAAACATTGAACAATGCATCCAAAATGGCTGCTGAACTGAAAAGCTTGGCCCTTGTGTATTCAAACTGTCTGACAAGGACAAAGGACAAATATTCAAAGCTAAAAGGTGTCAATTGAACCCATCCTACACCCATCCTAAAACATTCCAGAATTAAATGTCTTCTTCTGAAACAAAGAAGCTGTGAAGTAGCCACATCCTGGTCCATTGTGCAATCACTATGGGGAAGAGATCAAAGCATATCCTACCAGGAGGAGAGAAGTAACATAGCTTTACCTTAAAAAAAGACAGCCTAGAGAGAGAGAGACTCCTGAGAGAGAAGTAACATCCAGCAGCTTGTTTTCCAGCATGCCAGGAGGTACACACCCTGCTGTAGAATCCTACATCTACACAGGACAGCAGTGAACTAGTTGTGATCCACCATCTTCAACAGAACCTCCAATCAAAAGAGAAATCCGCAATCATCTCAGGCCTGCATCCATTGAGAACTCAATTTCCAAGAGAATTCAACAGGTTTATCGTGACCTCCACCCCACGAAAAATCACTTTCTCTTTTTTCCCTATATCTGTCCCTTCTTGTGTGTGTGTCTGTGTGCAAGTGAATGAATGAGTGGTTGTGACAATTTTGGGATAAGACGTATTGATCAATAAACAATTGACTTTCTGTTTTTAAACCTGCAAGAAAACCTGTTGCTGTTTGTTTAGTTGAAAAATATAGCACCAAGGGGGTTAGACCCTTATAACAAACACATTGCTGCGATCAGGTGGGGAGTTAACAGTGGGAGCCACCCACATCACACCACATGGCCATAACAAATTGGGGGCTCAAAGCCAGGATGTGAACCACCAGATAAATGGGAAATTTGAAAAACAGGACGATAATTGACCTCTAAAATTGTGGAAAAATAAACAAATGGGTTTTATTGTATACTTCTGTTTTTTCTCTATGGGAAGAGAAGCAGAGGATTTAAAAAGCTCACCAAAAGCCTGAGATTTGGAGAGAAGCAGCAGAAGACGAATGGAAGTGCGGAGGCAAATCAAAATTGAAAAGTGACGTCACAATCAACAGAGAGTGTGGGGAAACAGAAAGCTGGCCGGTGTGATTATACCGGTAAGCTTTTAATTTAATCAAATATAAAATAAGACTTGATTGATTCATTGGTATAAAAAATAAAAACTAAGGCAGATTTTATAATTTACCATATACGTGGAGAGAGAGAGACCAACAGGGAAGGTATTAGTTCAAATTAGGAGCTGGGAAATTGATTTGATCGGGGTAGTGTAACAGTAAGTGTTGTGTTAAGGATATAATCACAGATCAGGACTATAGGTATTAATTAAAATTGATAGTTTAAACAAGGGAATAAATATATTCTTTAAAAAGGGAATAGTGGGTTTTTGTTTTATAAAACCACAGAAAAATTATGACACAGAAGGAGGCCATTCAGCCTGTTGTGTTCGTGCCGGCCAAAAAAAAAACTAGCCCCCCAATCTAATCCCACCTTCCAGTACCAGGTCCGTAGCCTTGCAGGTTGCAGCACTTCAGGTGCATGTCCAGGTACCTTTTTAAAGAATTGAGGGTTTCTGCCTCCACCACCGTTCCTGGCAGTGAATTCCCAACACCCACCACCCTGGGTGAAAAAGTTTTTCCTCATGTCCCCTCTACTCCTTCTCCCAATCACCTTAACTCTGTGCCCCCTGGTAATTGAGCTCTCCACTAGGGGAAACAGGTCCTTCCTGTCCACTCTGTCTAGGCTCCTCATAATTTTGTACACCTCAATTAAGTCACCCCTCAGCCTCCTCTGTTTTAAGGAAAACAACCCTAGCCGATCCAATCTTTTCTTATAGCTACAACTTTCAAGCCCTGGCAATATTCTTGTAAATCTCCTCTGTACTCTCTCCAGAGCAATTATGTCCTTCCTGTAATGTGGTGACCAGAACTGTACGCAATACTCCAGCTGTGGCCTAACCAGTGTTTTATACAGTTCCAGCATTCCATCCCTGCTTTTGTATTCTATACCTCGGCCAATAAAGGAAAGCATTCCATATGCCTTCTTCACCACTCTATCTACCTGTCCTACCACCTTCAGGGACCTGTGGACATGTATTCCAAGGTCTCTCACTTCTTTTACCCCTTTCAATATCCTCCCGTTTATTGTGTATTCTCTCACTTTATTTGCCCTCCCCAAGTGCATTACCTCACACTTCTCTGCATTGAATTCCATTTGCCACTTTCCCGCCCACTCAACCAAACCATTGATTTCATTCTGGAGTCTACGGCTATCTTCTTCACAACTACACGGCCAATTTTTGTGTCGTCAGCAAATTTCCCAATCATGCCTCCCAAATTTAAGTCCAAATCATTAATATATACCACAAACAGCAAGAGACCCAACACTGAGCCCTGTGGAACGCCACTGGAAACAGCTTTCCATTCCCAAAAACATCCATCGAATACTACCCTTTGTTTCCTGTCCCTGAGCCAATTCTGGATCCAACCTGCCACATTCCCCTGTATCCCATGGGCTTTCATTTTACTGACCAGTCTGCCATGTGGGACCTTGTCAAATGCCTTACTAAAATCCATGCAGACCACATCTACTGCACTACCCTCATCAATCCTTCTTGTTACTTCCTCAAAAAACTCAATTAAGTTTGTAAGACATGACCTTCCCTTAACAAATCCATGCTGACTGTTCCTGTTTAATCTGTGCCTTTCTAAGTGGCAGTTTATCCTGTCCTTCAGAATAGATTCTAACAATTTACCCACCACCGAGGTCAGACTGACTATAATTACTTGGCCTATCCCTCGCACCCTTTTTAAACAATGGTGTAACGTTTGCAGACCTCCAATTGTCTGGTACCTTTCCTGTACCTCGTGAGGATTTGAAGATGATCCTCAATGCATCCGCTATTTCCTCCCTGGCTTCCTTTAACAACCTGGGATGCAATCCATCAGGCCCTGGCGATTTATCCACTTTCAAGGATGTCAGACCCTCTAGTACTCCCTCTCTCATTATGCTTATCATATCTAATATTTCACACTCCTGCTCTTTAACTATAATGTCTACATCAATCCTCTCCTTTGTGAAGACAGACAAAAAACTCATTAAGAAACCTGCCCACATCTTCTGCATCCATGCATAAGTTCCCTTGTACATCTCTAATAGGCCCTACCCTTTCCTTAGTTATATCATGGACGAGCAGCTGCGACCTGTTGCTTGCAATTCCTGCGTCATGTGGGACATTTCCTGTGCCTTGGGGGACCATATGTGTAGGAAGTGTCTCTAGCTGTTTCAGCTTGAGCTCAGGATTTCCAAGCTTGAGTGGCAGCTGCAGTCGCTGTGGACCATCGGGGAGAAAAGAGTTTCCTAGATCGTATATTTCAGGAGGTGGTCACCCCACAGGCAGTGAGAGTTCGGGATAGTAGGTGAGTGGCCATCCAGAAGAGTAGGAAGAGGCAGGCAGTGTAGGAGTCTTCGGGGTGTGTGCCACTCTCAAATCGGTACTCAGCTTTAGAGACTGCTGGGAGTGATGACACCTTGAAGGAGTGCAGTCCAGACCATGGCACCAATGGACAAGGGACTACACAGGAGGGAACAGCAAAGAGTAGAAATACATTGGTTCTAGGTGATTCCATAGTCAGGGGGACAGATAAACATTTCTGTAACCATTATTGTGAGTACCGCATAGTGCGTTTTCTCCCTGGTGCCCGGATATTCTGCAGGGGGAAGGGAGTGAGCCAGAGATTGTGGTGCACATTGGTACCAATGACATAGCAAGGGCAGGTATTGAGGTCCTACAGTCAGGTTTTCGGGAGCTGCGGAGGAAGTTGAAAAGTAGGACCTCGTGAATAGTAATCTCTGGATTACTCCCAGTGCCATGTGCTAGCAAAAGTAGAAAGAGGAAGATCAGGAGGATCAGTCCGTGGTTTGAAGCATTGTGCAGGAGGGTCGGCTTTAGATTCTTGGGGCATTGGGACCAGTTCTGGGGCAGGACAGACGTATTCAAAAAGGACAGGTTGTACCTCAACAGGACAGGGATCAATGCCCTAATGGGGAGGTTCTCTAATGTGGTTGGGGAAGGTTTAAACTAAATTGGCAGGGGCATGGGCACCAGCATATAGAAATAAGAAAGAGGAATCAGGTATATAAGGTGAGAGTGTTCGACTGTACTACCAAAGTGCACAGAATACTGGGAGAGATAGATCGCACTACAGCAGGGAATATTAAGTTATTAGGTGGGGGCAGAGTAAGGGAGGAAGTAATAAAGTCTAAATCAGCATTAATGAGCATGTATGTGAATGCACAGAGAGTATAGTTAATACAATTGGTGTGATATAGGCGCAGATTGACAAATGTGGGTGGTATGATGTTGTGGCTATAAAAGAAACCTGGTTCAAAGAAGGCAAGTCTGGGTGTTGCCGATTAAAAGGGGAGAGTGAGAGTTTCAGAAGGAAATAGAGGAAAGAGAGTTTCAGTTACAAAAGGAAAAAGAGGAATGAGAATTTCAGTTGAAAAGCGAGGAAGTCCAGATGCAAAGGGTTGAGTTACAGAGGCTGCAAACCCAAAATGAAAATGCTGCCAGCCACACAAATCTTATCCCCAATTCAGAGCAAAACTTTGATGTGCTGAGACACTCAAGACTAGTGCCAAAATATAATGAGGACCAGGTTGAGTCATATTTTATCTCATTTGAGAAAATAGCTACCAGGCTAAAATGGTTGAAAGAATTTTGGACTCTCCTCTTACAAGGCAGGTTTGTGGGTAAGGCTTGAGAACTTTTTTCCCTGTTAGCAGAAAAAAGTTCCTTTGATTATGGACAAACTAAAACTTCAATTCTCAATGCACATGAGCTGGTACTGGAAGCATATAGACAGAAATTCTGACACACCTGGAAGAGACCCACAGAGACTTACATTGAATTCGAAAGATTTAAGCATATGTCTTTTGATCGCTGGATACAATTTCTCAAGCTAGAACCCGCATCTGAAAATTTGAGAGAAGTTGATGTTGCTGGAAGAATTTAAAAATAGCATCCCAAGTAGTATATGGACCCACATCGAAGAACAAAGAGTCACAAGAATAAGGAAAGGAGCTAATACGGCTGACGATTTTGAATTAATACACAAACCCCTAACTCAGAATAAATTTGGGTCCAGTAACTATTACAAGCTAGGGAGAGATAGCAGGGATGCAGATGAAGCAGAAATGGGCTTGTGAGAAAAGGAGAATAGAGAAGGAAAACCAGACCAGTCTCCAACTTTTAAAGCAAGGAACTCATGGGATAAACCAGTAGGGGTCTGCCTGACTTGTTTCCACGTGGCAAATCTGGGAATGTCAAGACAAATTGTTGATATGCCAAAAAACAGCAGGAGGCGCTGCAGTCAAGCCCATATCTGTGACTTTTAAAGTTGTAACCCTGTGTCCTGATATAACTCAAAAGCAGAACACATACCAGAACTGTTTACACAAAGGAAAAAATGCTCCTTTTGTGTCCCAGGCACCAGACAAGAAGATAACCATCCTCAGGGATACCGATTGTTTTCAAACCCAACTGGCAGCCAAACTGACAGAAATGTCACCCAAAAGCAGAAATAGCACAGTATAAGTAAAAGAGATTACTGGCAAAGGCTTGAGGTTCCCTCAGTTAAAATTTGGCTACAGAACAAGTTGGTAACCGGAGTAGCGACAGTCAGAATCAGTCCGAGCTTACTCATGCAGGGGGTAGACCTATTGCTGGGCAATGACTTGGCAGGAAGCACAGTATTGTACCCAGAGAGTCCAGAACAGTCCACAGAGACTGAAGAAACTGAGGAGAGAAAACAAACTCTGTACAGCTGCAGACGGCTGCAAAAGTCCCAAAAATCCCATAGGGGGCAATAGAGCCAGAAGAATTTAAAAGGGCCCAGAGAGAGCCAAGAAGATTTAAAGAAGCTGAAAAAACGAACAGAAAAGCAACCAAGATATGATTAACTGAAATCTTTTTTAAAGATTTAAATAGGGATGAAGAAAGTTCCCAAACAGGAAAGTCAAGCGTGAGGGAGATGCCTCACCTGGTTGAAGTGCCTCTTGGGAATACAGCGGAAGCTGGACAACCAACTGCGAGCTGTAGTGTCCCAGAGGACATTGGGCAGATCAGGGAAACACCTATCTTAGAAATGAAAGGAAAAGGGAAGGTAACATACCCTAAAGTGAACCACACAAGAGAACAAAAAGTGAGATCAACATGGATCTACCACTGAAGAATCACACAATCAGGTTCCAAATCCAAAACTAATCAAACCCAACAATTTAGATTCAGAACTCAGCAAGAACAAGGGGCAGGAAGAAATTCCAGATGCCTCGCACAAGCTAAAAAACAATGTATCACTCACTATCACCCGAGAAATAGGAACAATCAATGTATCAGAACCTGAATGATTAATGCCATGTATTGTGGAAGCAGTAGTCAAAGAGCTAAAGCTTGTGTAAACGAGAACATTGCCACAAATAGTAACAGAAATTTGCATACTACAAGCTTCACCAACAATCATATGGTCCTGGAGATTAACATTTCTAAAGTAGTACAAACTGGTGTGAGAGAAACTACAACCCCATTTGACAACACATCACCAAAAGAAATGCTACTTTTTGATGGTACCTCATCCAAAGGAAGGATGATGAATAAACATAGGCTGGATGCCTGAGGAGTGAATGAAGTGATATGACCCTAAACTGTCTTACTGTTTCTTTTTCCCTCTTTCTAAACCCAAAAAACAACATAAAAATAAAATCAAAGGAATTTTATTTGTTTCCTTTTTGGGGAAGTGTGATGATACAACATTCACGGATTAACCCTGAAGAGTTATGTTGAAACGGACTTTGTCTTTAAAAAAAAAACCTTTATTTTAAAAAATGAACAATGGTCCAAAATGGCTGCCGAAGAAAAAGGGGATTGGCCTTCTGTTTATCCAAACAGTTTGACAAAGATAAAGGACAAATCTTCAAAGTCGAAAAGTGTTAATGAAACCCATCTCACACCTATCCTAAAAGCATTCCAGAATTGAATGTCTTCTTCTAAAACAAAGGAGGTGTGAAGAAGCCGCGTCCTGGACCATTACGTCCTCACCATGGGGAGGGAAACCAGGTTTTCTAAACAGGAGGTGAGAAGTGACACAGTTTTACCTTAAACCATCTTCAACAAAACCTCCAATCAAGAGGGAAGTCTACAATCATCTCAAGCCTGCAACTATCCAGAACATGAGTCTCAAGGGAATTCAGCAGGTTTATGGTAACCCTTCTCCCTCACAAAAACCCACCTCTTTCCCTTCTCTATCTGTTTCGTGTGAGTAAGCGAATGCATGAGTGAATGAGGTTGTGACAATTTCAGGATAAGGCGTATTGATCAATAAACAATTGACTTTCTGTTTTTAAAACCTACAAGAGAACCTACTGCTGTCTGTTTATTTGAAAAATAAAACCCCAAGGGGCTCAACTCTTAATATAAATGCACTTTCTGTGGTCAAGTGGGGAGTTGAACAGTAGGGAATTACCCATGTCACACCATGTGGCTGTAACACTAGCGAGTTCCTTTTCATCAAGGAAGGATACTTGGGGTTTGTGGTCTGCCTCTATGACAATCTTTAAGCCAAAGATATAATCTGAAACTATTCGCAAGCTCAAATGACTCCGAGAGTTTCTTTCTCTGCGACAGCATACCTCATCTCAGTCTCAGACAATGCTCAAGGTGCATAATAGACCACTCTGTGACATCCATCTGGCTGTTCTTGATAAAGGACTGGCCCTAACCCTGTAGATGAGGTATCTGTCACAATTGTGGTCAGTAGTGAACGGTTATAATGCATTAAGATATCTGGCGAAATGAACATGTCCTTGATCCTTTGAAATGCCTGCTCCTGATGTACATTCCAACACCATGCTCGAGCTTTCTTTATCAGTTGTCTTAAGGTTCAGTAACTTGCGCTAGATTGTGTAGAAATTTTGCCAGTTGATTAACAATTCCAAGGAATCATTGAAGATCTTGGACAGAAGTAGGAATTGGGAATTCAGTAATGGCTCTCATCTTTTGCGGGTCTGCCATTATGCCCTTGCTACTAACAACGTGCCCTAGGAAACAAATAGACATTTTTGGGAACTCACACTTCTCATTAAGTGTCAGGCCTTCTTCTTGTAGATAATTCAAAACTGCTCTAACCCTCAGGTCACATTCGTCGCCAGATTCACTATGGACTAAGATGTCGTCCATATGGCATATTACTCCTTTAAGGCCCTATAGAATTTTCCACATAGTTCTTTGGAATATTTCAGGTGCTGATGTTATACCGAATGGTAAATTATTAAAACAAAATCTTCTGAGTGGAGTAATGAATGTTGTCAGTGACCTTGACTTCTCATCCAAAGGGATTTGCCAAAAGCCACTACTCACATCCAGCTTTGTGAACATAATACTTTTAGATAATTTTTCCAAGCTTTTGTCTACTGAGATCATTGGATGAATTTCTCGTGCGACAGCCTTATGATGTTGGGTTACATCTACACAAATGTGAAGAATACCGTTAGGTTTAAACTGGAACCATTCCCAAACACCATTCTGTTGGCTAAGTGATAAGAGAAATGACTCCCATCCTGGTCATGTCTTGTAGCTGAAGTTGGACTAACTTTATGAGTGGGTGTGGTATCTTTCTAGGTGGTAAAACACAGACAGGTTTAGTATCTTCCCGCAACGTAATACAATATTCAGTCTTAAGTCTTCCTAGACCAGTAAATAATTTTGGAAAGTCTTTTTGGAAGTGACTCCTGGATTCTTGCTGCTTAATTTCTTCCATTTTCCTGATAAGATGAAGGTCTATACAAGCTCTTCTACTTAAAAGAAAAAAAGTTTTGATTCTGTAAAACATACAGTGTTTCCAAAATCTGCTTTCCCTTATACTGGAGGTTGCCTGTCGCTTTCCCTTTACTTTCAGTTCAATCGCTCCTGGACCGTGTAACTGTCTATTGGTTGAAGGCAATGCGTTGATAACCAAGGTTTGTTGTCTGATAAAACTGTTACACTTGCTCCAGTGTCTAGTTTAAAGTTGATGATATGTCTGTTGACATATATATCTGCAGACCAGAATGCATGATTAGGGTCACTGATCTCACCAAGGAAGTTTTCTGATTTCTCTTCTGATGGAGATTGTTCAACTTCATTAATAGCTCTATGTGTGAAGACTTTTTCTTTAGAACCTTTTAAAGTAGAGGTTTTACTTTGGCACATCTTCCCAAAATGGCCAACTTGCTTGCAATGAAAACATTCTGCTTTGTTTGCAGGACAATGTTCGTGCCTGTGGGTCTTTTTGACGCCCCAGCACTGGTAGGGCTTCATGGTATCCTGCACCTTCCCTCCCCAGTGTACCTCCTTTTCTGGTGCTTCATTTATAGTCCTGTGCTTAATGAACTGTCTGGTCATTGGAGGTTTCCTGAACAAAGGTTTTTCTACACCTCTCAGGATTGCTCTGTTCTGCTTATGGGCCTCTGCTTGTCTCACCATACTTTGCCCAAGGTGAGATCTTCCTTAGACTACAATAAATCTGATAGGGATTCATTAGCAATACTTACTATAATGCGGTCTCAAATTAATTCTGATTTTATGTCTGTATATTCGCATCCTTCAACTAACCTATAAAGGTAATTAATAAAAGCATCGATTGATTCATCTGGTTTCTGGACCCTTCTGTTGAATTTGGCCCTTTCTAGAACGTTTTTGTTCCTTAGGTTGAAATATTTATCAAAGGCTTTTAAGACTTCATGAAATTGATCTGATTACTCAATAATGCCTTGTCTGGCAATGACATCATCTGCTATTGCTCTGATGGAATATAGTAAAATATTGGCTTGTTCTGCTTCAGAATTGCTGTCTAATCAAGCAGCAGTTCTTACCTCAAAACATTTTTTCTCCACAGTGACCAGGTTTGAGTTTGATTTGGTCCTTCCATATGTTCAAACCTCTCTGGTAGTGTTCATTTAAGATCCATGGTTTTTCTGAACTTTCTAAGTTGTTTTCTTTTTATTTTAAATTTCCCTTCCCATAGTGGAAGTTTTCTCATGCTTTTTGGAAGTTTTCCTGCACTTTTCAGCCTTGTGGTCACCTCGTGTAATGGTGCTGACCTTGGATCCACCCTTGTTAAGGATTTTAGGTTTTTCCCTGTGCTGACTGCTTAGTGCGCCAGGACAAAGCAGCCCGCTTGATTGGCACCCCATCTACAAACATTCATTCCCTCCACCACCGAGGCACAGTGGCAGCAGTGTGTACCATCTACATGATGCACTGCAGCAATGCACCAGGGCGCCTTAGACAGCACCTTCCAAACCCGCGACCTCTACCAACTAGAAGGACAAGGGCAGCAAATACATGGGAACACCACCACCTGCAAGTTCCCCTCCAAGTCACACACCATCCTGACTTGGAACTATATCGCCGTTCCTTCACTGTCGCTGGGTCAAAATCCTGGAACTCCCTTCCTAACAGCACTGTGGGTGTACCTACCCCACATGGACTGCAGCGGTTCAAGAAGGCAGCTCACCACCACCTTCTCAAGGGCAGTTAGGGATGAGCAATAAATGCTGGCCTGGCCAGCGATGCCCACACCCCATGAATGAGAAAAAATTTCATTCCCCTTTGTGTGAAAAGTGCTTCCTGACATCACTCCTGAATGGCGTAGCTCTAATTTGAAGGATGTGCCACCTTGTTCTTCACTTCCCCCATCAAAGGAAATTATCTCGCTCTATCAACCCTGTCAAATACTTTAATCATTTTAAACACATCAGTTAAATCACCCCTCAATCTTCGATACTCAAGGGAATAGAAGCCATGTTCAGGTACTCTTTCATCATAATTTAACCTCTGAGCCCGGCTATCATTCTGGTGAATCTGTGCTGCACCCCCTCCAAGGACAATATAACCTTCCTGAGGTTCAGTCCCCAGAATTGATCATAGTTACTTCAGATGGGATCTGACCAAGGCTGGAATTTTTCATTGAGGCAGTGGCCCCATCCACCAGCTGAAAAGTCAGGGGAGAGGCAGGGCCTAGAAGCCAAATTGCAATTTTGCGTGTCCCAGGCCCTTAATTGGCCTTGGTTGGGAGTTCTGCCCCTCTGAGACAGTAAGTCCCACCTCCAAGCACTGCCAGCCAATCAGAGGGCCAGCAACTCTTCAGTCCCAGCAGTGCCACCAGGAGCGGTGGCCATTGCTGGGACTGCAGATAACAAGAAGAGGACGATGGACATCGCCTTTCAGGAAGGTAAATGGGGTTCAGGTCTTGCCGGGGACAATTGGCCTGGCTCCGGTGAAGGAGGGTGGGAGTCGGAGAGCAGGGCAGGGGGTTGTTGTTGGAGGGGCCCTCTGTGGAGCACAGAGTGCCTGATCAGGAGGGCGTACTCCCCCTCCAAGCGCACAAGGAGGCCTCCAGGTATTACTGGGCAGCCCCCACAGATGCTGAGGTGCCTGTCTACCACTGGTAAAATACCAGCAACGGCAGGAGGAAGCTCTTAAGTGGATGTTAATTGACCACTTAAAGGCCTCAATTGGCCTGGGGTGGGCGGGTGTTTGCCACCTCCCCCACCACTGGTAAAACAGCAATGGGGGCGGGTAAGCGACAGGCATGGCGGCCCCCTGCCTCCATTCAATTTTATGCCCCCCCTGCCTCCCAGCCCGGTCCTGGGGGGGAGGGGGCATAAAATTCTAGCCCCAGGGCTTCCACTCGATTTCATGCCCTTCCCCCACCCACCACCCCCAGGACCGGGCCTGGAGATATTAGGACAGGTAGCCAAATATTTAAGCAGTACTTAAAGGAGGAGAGGATGAGAAAAGGATTCCAGAGTTTAGGGCTTTGGCAGCTTAAGGCATGGCCACTAATGGTGGAGTGATTAAAATCAGGGATGTGCAAGAGGGAGCTGCAGATGGTTATAGGGCTGGAGGATGATATAGAGATAGGGAGGAACAAGGCTGTGGAGGGATTTGAAAATGAACATTTCATTAGCCTTTGTGATTGTTCTTTTGCATGATGCTCTCCCAGCAATCAAATTCTTTGCTATTATTTTAATAGGGGTGTTAAACAGCTTGCTAAAAATAGAGGATAGAGCACTTCTTTACAAGGACATTACATATCTACACCATAACATGGCTAACTTTAATCTCCAGCTTTAAATCACTCAGTATGAAGTATGTCACACACTGTACACTGTACTCTGGATACAGTTACCCAGAGCCAGGCCTGGAACTGCTCGGTCATCCTGCCCTTCATTCCAAAATTTATTGTCGACCCACGACCACCCCCAAAATGAATAGTTTTCATTCCGTGCCAAAGCAGCTGGTATGTGATGCCAACATAGATAGGGCGCCAATTATCTTTGGCAGTCACGCACCATTGGTTTCTTCATCTGCGCTGGTCCTAGAGTTGGCAGCATGTTTCTGGAAACAGAATTCAGCAGCAAGTCAAATGCAGGAAAGAGTCTGATCTAAGAATCCCGATTCTGCATCATTTTGTTTTATTAGTTATTGTTTCTCCGTACTCGGGGTCAGTCTCTCAGAAGAGAAATGTGAGAGGCACCCCTTACTTCAGGCCCAGTCCAAACATATTTCACAGGAGCAATGACCAGCACAGATCTCACCAGGATTCTGTTACCTAGCAGACAGCACTGGCTGGCATTACTGGCCCCAGGCACACCCAGTAGTAGCAGATGGATTGCAGCAGAGAGGCAGCCAAACAGGTGTGCAGGACCCACAGGGGATCTGAGTAATGATATCATCCCAAACTGATTTGCAAAAGGCACAGTACCTGCAACTGATACAGTGCTCACCCATGCTGCACTGCAACTAACTGGACTCTCTAGAAAGCAAATACTAAATTCACAAGGCAAATAATTATTTGGAATGATACAAGCTCCAGAGTGTTTGAAATAGGACCAGTGCTGCCAGTAATTCCTGAAGGATTCTGGGTTCTGTGTGAGTTTAACGCCTAATAATACTACTTTCAAAGGTTATCCTGACGATTGGGACTTTTAATGGTCTTGCTGACGGTCCTGCTGCTACCAAGTTTAATTACTAGTATCAGCAAGTCATTACTTCAAGGTCCACTCCAGAGACTTGAGTCCAAAATCCAGGCTGACAATCCAAGTTCGGTACTGAGTGCGTGCTGCACTGCCGGAGGTGCAATCGTTTGCATGGGACATTAGACTAAGGTCCTGCCTGCTGTCATAAAGACCCCCACTTGCCAATAATGAGGCATATTAATTTCGTCATATGAATATTAATTTTACAAGTGTTGCTAGAGTGAAGAAATCACCTGTTTTGCAAGAGATCACCGGACACTTAGTGGGAGGACATTTGCATACTAAGAGACAGTGCTTGGAGAGACAAAAGAATTGCTCACTGATTCAATTATCAGAGATTGGGCTGGGTAATGGTGATCCACATCTTGTCGGGGTGGGGGGGGGCGGGTGGGGGAGACAGCACTACACGCCCCACCGAGAGCTTTGGAATTGACAAACATAAGAGTTTGTTGAAAAACTTAGTTACAGGACTAACCTGCTGGCCAACTTGGAGTTTTGAATTGTGCTGACAGGACAGTTTGAAGTCAGACTGCAGAGTGTAACTGAACCTGGAACAAGACAGCCTCTCTCATGGCTGGCTCTCTCTCATTTTCTCACAAGCCTCCGGACCCACTGAAGACACGTAAACCTCAAGAGAGAAAAGACTCCTACATCGAAACAAGTTAAAGCGTGCACTGGGCCCCAACAAACAGCAAGACTTACCGGCAACCAAAGACTCCACATTAAACTCAAAGGACTGTAAATAACTACCAGATATTGCCTCAAACCTTTCCCCTTTATTCCTTCTACTTTTTCTGTCTCTATTTGCCTGTGTGTTTATCGCGTATGCATGCTAGAGTGGTCGCGTCACATATTCATAGTCGCTAACCGAATTAGAGTTTAAGATTAATAAACTTCCACCTTTCTTGTTTAAATCTAGGAAGACCTGTCTGATTTCTTTGCCCCACAACTGGAAAGCAGTGAACAAGGATTCACTGAGGGGGAGCTAAAAACACAGTGTCTCTAAAATTAAACCCTGTTCCATTTCGACCAGGCAAAGGCTGAGAGGGAACTGCTTGAACCCCTATCTCACCTGGTCGTAACACTGCCCTCTCAGCTACATATCAATGATCCCACAGCATAATTTTGAAGACGAAGGTGAATTCTTCCCGATGCCCTGGGCAGGATTTATCCCTCAACCAGTAGCACCAAAGACAGATGGCACCTCTGACAGTGCAGCACTCCCTCAGTACTGCACTGGAGTGTCAGCCTGGATTATATGTTCAAGTCTCTGGAATGGAACTTGAACCTATGACCTTCTGGCTTGGAGATGGCAAGAATTTATCCTCTCTACATTAGATCCTGTGCCTATGCCTTTAAATAAGAGAGCTTTGCACTGCAGATACAAACTCCATTCTTCATAGTAAAACTGCTGGAAGCAGGGCAATTATTTCCAACAATAAACAGAAGACTTTGTAAACACTGAGCAGAGCTAAAGGCCTTCCCTAATGACACTGAATGAAACAGCTTTCAAATCGCAACAGCAGCATGCTCCAAGTGCAGTCAAACCTCATTTATAAAACTTAGAACCAAAGACGGCACTCTCCAGATGGTTTACAACATCATAAATTCCCATTTGTCTGTTTATTGCAGTATAAAATACCCGTCCATGATACTCATGATTGCTCTTCCCTGTACTCTTTTATCTCTCTTTCACGGGGTGGGGGTGGGGGGTGGGGGTGATTTTAATTCATTCTGTCTGACAGGAGAGTAGCAAATATACAGTTAAATCACCTCAAAATTTTGCTGTCTCATTCCCTCGAATTCCCACTGCCACGATCTTAACTGGGCCATTTTCTTTAGGCGGCTAAGGAGCCTGCCTGTCTAAGGTGGGAAATCCATCAGTATGCATAAAAATCATGTTCATATGCTATCAAAGACATTTAAATGGCCCACTGAGGGAGTACCCACCCCAAAGGCCTGCTCAATGAGTGGCCAGACAAGAAAAGTTACACATTTTGGCGTCAGTCAAAAAACATTCCTTCATGGGGTCCTGGGGTCATGGATCAGCTGTGTACCTCCGGGCCTCAGAAAGAAAGTCTGGGCCTCTGTTGCCCCCCAGGCTTCTCCTCCATCCAACCCCTGAAATACTCCCGATTCTTCTCTGATCACCTACCTGTGGCCCTACTGTCTGCTTATTGCAGCTGGCTGAGGAACAAAACTGAGGTCCAGGGTATAAAATATGCCAGGCCTCAAACTGATGATGTTGGATGGGTTTCACACTCATCCTGGCCCCAAGACTCTGGTCCCTGCCCCTACCCACTCCCCACAACCTGCTCCCCAACCCCACTGGGTTCCCCACATCACGCTCCATCCTGTGATCCCCACGTCCTGCCCCTATCCCCCACTTCCTACATAACTGCTCACCACATTCTGCCCCCATCACCCACCCTCCACACCCTGCCCTGCCCTCCAATACCCTGCCCCACCCTTAGCACTCTGACCTGCTCCCCACACCCTGCCCTGCCCCTGACATTCTACCTCGACTCTGACACCCTGACCCTCCTCCCCACCACTGTTCTGTCCCAAAACACTGCCCTACTCCCCATCCCAACCTTAGCCTCCCATCTCCTGCTCCCCATCCCCACTCCCTCACCCGCCTCTGCCCATGCCCCAACCCCTTTCCCCCACATCCTGAACTTTGCCCTGTGCTCTACCCTCACACTCACCCCAGCACCCCACAGTCTTCCCCTAGTGCTGTCCCCACCACCTGTTCTCCATCTTCTGCCCCCACCTGTCTAACACTCCGTCCCAGTTAAAATTCCTTCCACTTTTACTCTATTTCCCTTTGGCGAGAGAATATCACTAGACTTATATTCCCTTGTGCATAGAATATTAAGAGGTGATCTAACTGAGGTATTTAAGATGATTAAAGGATTTGGTAGCATAGATAGAGATAAACTATTTCCTCTGGTGGGGGAATCTAGAGCAAGGGGGCATGTTCTAAAAGTTAGAGCTTGGCTATTCAAGGGTGATGTCAGAAAGCACTTCTTCACACAAAAGGTAGTGGAAATCTGGAACTTTCTCCCACAAAAAGCCATTGAGGCTGGGAGTCAATTGAAAATTTCAGAACTAAGATCTATAGATTTTTGTTGGGTAAGGGTATTATAGGTTGTGGAACGAAGGCAGATAGATGAAGTTCAGGTACAGATCAGCTGTGATATAATTGAAAGGCAGAACAGGCTCGAAGGGCCAAATGGCCTCCTCTTGTTCCAATGATCCGATGAATTGCCTTGAAGCACTGTGACGACTACTATGTTGACAAACAACTATTTTGTGGACAGCAAGATCCCACAAGCAGTTCCTCTTATTTATTTTGTGGTGTTGAAGGAAGATGTTTGGCCCACCACATGGGGAGAACAGATTATCCTTCATCAAGTAGTGTCAGGGACAGTGAACAAGCCCCAGTTTGAGGTCTCATCTAAGTTGCTGTTAAAGCGCAGTCTGAGTCACTGGTTGAAGAAACCAATTAACCAATTGGAATCTTGGCTTAACCACACATTTAGGAATGAGAACTTTGTAATAAAAGAAATGACTTGCATTTCTATAGCACCTTTCACGTCCTCAGGATACACTAAAGTGTTTTACAGTCAACGAATTACTTTTGAATGGTAGTTAATGATGTAATGTAGAAAACACTGCGGCCAAATTGTGAACAGGAAGATTCCACAAAAAGCAATTAAATAAATGTCTAGATAGTCTCTTCATTTTAGTGCTGTTTGTTGAGTAATAAATATTAGCCAAGAAATGGAAAAACCCCACTGCTATTCTTCAGATAGTGTCACAGGATTGGTTATGTTTGCCTGAGAGGGCAAATGGGGCCTTGGTTTAAGCTCTTATCTGATCAAAGAGAGCAGATATGGATTTGGAAAGAATAAGTCATGTCTAACGAACCTAGCTGAATCTTTTTGAGGAGACCACTAACGTGATAGATAAGGAAGTGCCTATTAATGCTACTTACATGAATTTCCAGATGACATTCCACTCAAGAGACTGTTAGGAAAACTGGAAGCACAAGGAATTGGAGGTAACTTTTTGATATCAGAGGGGAATTGGCTGGGAGGTGGGAAACAGAGAGAAGGGGAAAATGGGTATGTACTCCAATTGACAGTATGTGAATAGTGATGTTCTTTCGGAATCTTTACTGGGGCCATAGCTTTTTACTATATTTATTAATGACTTGGATGAAGGAATCAAAACAACACACATCTCAAGACCGACTTATAGATGGTGTTATAACAAGATCCTTTCAAAAGTGCCGAGCCAGAATAATGCAGAACTACAGATAAACTTTGAAAACATTACCATCGGCTGTTATTACAGAGCTGAGTTCTCAGATTTTGTAACAACAAACGGTGTTCATTAAGTGCTTTTTAAAACTAATGCTGCTCTCAGAACATTTAATATTTGACTCTTTGAATATTTTTAAGGCAGAGGTAGATAGATTCTTGATAAGCAAGAGGGTGACAGGGTTTCGGAGGTAGGTGGAAATGTGGAGTAATCAGTTCAGCCATCAACTTATTGAATGGCGGAGCAGACTCGAAGGGCCGAGTGGCCTATTCCTGCTCCTAATTCGTATGTTCAAATGTTCGTATTAACAGGGGATGAAGGTGTTCAGCCTCAAAGTTTTAATTTACCAGGCAGAAATCGACAGTTCAAAATTTTAAAAAAATGACTTTTTCTTAGTTAACAGACTTGAAGATCAAAGAGTTGATTATATAAAAAAGGCAGCTTTCACAAAATGGAGTTCTTTAAAACAGTTACGGTGAAACATTTCCAGTTAGTGTAAGTCTTGTTCTACCTCTATTTCTGATCTGCATCGCATTTAATAGAAATTGTTGGAAATGCTTTGTGGAATGCTTCCAGTAACTAAATTCCCAGCAGTCTCATTCAGTAAAGTAATTCTTAAATTATCACATCAGAATACAACCTTTATAAAAAGAAACACAAGCTATATTGTATAGGAATTAATCAGGGAACAATTAAACTGCCACAGTATCACAACAGCTTAAACAACACTGCTGTAATTTAACAGTTGTTAGTTTACCAACTGCATTTTTTCATTCATGTCTTTAAGGAAATTCATCTCAAGCTAACTATACTGTATTCATCTGCTGCAAGTTCAACTTACAGCTGTAACTTATAAACTATGAGCATTATGGGGAGTCAACGATGTAGTGGTAATGTCACTGAATTAGTAATCCAGAGGCCCAGGCTAATGCTCTGGAGGCAAGATGCAAATCCCACCATGACAGCCAGTAGAATTTAAATTCAATTAATTAATCAAAATCAGAAATTGAAACTGTCATTGGTTGTCATAAAAAACCCATCTGCTTCACCAATCTCCTTTAGGGAAGGAAATCTGCTGTCCTTACCTGGTCTGGCCTATGTGTTACTCCAGACCCAGAGCAATATGGTTGACTCTTAACTCTAAAATAACCTCGTGAGCCACTCAATTAGAGACGGGTAACAAATGCTGACCTTGCCAGTGATGCCCACATCCCATGAAATAATATTTTCAAAAATGCTGCCATTGTTGTGCACTCAGATATAAAATTCACTAATCTGAATTTATTACCTTGATATTTAATGAACAAACTTCAAATTTTAATGAGAAAAAAATACATTTAATCACCTTTCAATGTAATTATTGTGGGGGGAAAGCAGGGTGGAGAAAACTTTGGGATCCAAGAAGGACTCGCATTATGCCAAGTTCCACACTATAGTGGACTGCATTATAGCGGGGCCCCAGTGTACTGCAGATGAGACTGAAAGTTGCAAAGGAACATTAGGTGAATAGGCATAATTGTGGCAGATTGAATTCAATGTGGAATAATGTGAGATCATCCACTTTGGACCTAAGAAAGATAGAACAAAGAACAAACAAAGAACAAAGAACAGTACAGCACAGGAACAGGCCATTCGGCCCTCCAAGCCTGCGCCGATCTTGATGCCTGCCTAAACTAAAACCTTCTGCACTTCCGGGGTCCATATCCCTCTATTCCCATCCTATTCATATATTTGTCAAGATGCCTCTTAAACGTCTCTATGGTACCTGCTTCTACCACCTTCCCCGGCAACAAGTTCCAGGCACTCACCACCCTCTGTGTAAAGAACTTGCCTCGCACATCCCCTCTAAACTTTGCCCCTCTTATCTTAAACCTATGTCCCCTAGTAACTGACTCTTCCACCCTGGGAAAAAGCTTCTGACTATCCACTCTGTCCATGCCGCTTATAACTTTGTAAACCTCTATCATGTCGCCCCTCCACCTCCGTCGTTCCAGTGAAAACAATCCGAGTTTATACAACCACTCCTCATAGCTAATGTCCTCCAGACCAGGCAACATCCTGGTAAACCTCTTCTGTACCCTCTCCAAAGCCTCCACGTCCTTCTGGTAGTGTGGCGACCAGAATTGCACGCAATATTCTAAGTGTGGCCTAACTAAAGTTCTGTACAGCTGCAGCATGACTTGCCAATTTTTATACTCTATGCCCCGACCGATGAAGGCAAGCATGCCATATGCCTTCTTGACTACCTTATCCACCTGCTCAATCTAAATCATTCATGATTTTAAAAAACCTCTATCAGATCTCCTCCTAGCTTTTTCTGCTTGAAGATGAACAACCCCAGCTTCTCCAAGCTCTCCACGTAACCATAATCCCTCATTCCTGGGGTCACTCCAGTAAGCCGCTTCTGTAGAGTCATACTCCAAATGCGGCCAAACCAATGTCATGTATAACTGTAACATGACGTCCCAACTCTTGTACTCAATGCCTTGGCCGATGAAGGCAAGCATGCCATATGCCTTCTTCACCACCCTGTCTACCTGTGTTGCCACTTTCAGGGAACTATGTACTTGCACCCCAAGGTCTCTCTGCTCAACAATACTCCCCAGGGCCCTGCCATTCACTGTATATGTCCTGCCCTGGTTTAACTTCCCAAAATGCATCACTTCGCACTTGTCTGCGTTAAATTCCATTTGCCAATCTTTTGTACCCTCTCCTAAATCTTCACAACGTACCTAAAGTGCAGTGCCTGGAATTGGACACAATACTCCAGCTGGGGTCAAATTAGTGTTTTATATATGTTTAGCATAACTTCCTGGCATTTTTACTCTATGCCTAAATTTATAAAGCCCAGGATCCCATCTGCCTTATTAGCCACTTTATTAACCTATCCTGCCACCTTCAAGGATTTGTGCACAAACACCCCCAGGTCTTCCTATTCTTTCACCCCCTTTAAAATTATACCATTTAGCTAGTATTGCCTCTCCTCATTCTACCTGCCAAAACGTATCACCTCACACTTTTCTGCATTGAATATCATCTGCCATGTGTCTACCCTTTTCAACCGGCCTGTCTATGTCCACTTGAAGTCAATCACTATCTTCCTCACTGATTACTACACTTTGAAGTTTCATGTCATTTGCAAATTTTGAAATTTGTGCCCTGTACCCTCACGTCCAAATCATTAATGTGCATCAAAAACAGCAGAGATTCTAGTACTGTACCCCGGGGAACACCACTGTATACCACAGATGATAAAGTGCCATATAACAGGCTTATCAGCAAAGATAAAGCCCATGGAAGAAAAGTGACAGTGGCAGCATTGATGCAAAGTTGTCTAAGTGACAGGAAACAGAGAGTAGTGGTGAACAGTTGTTTTCAGACTGGAGGAAGATATATAGTGGGGTTCGGACCATTGCTTCTCTTGATATATGTTAATAAGCTAGACTTTGGTGTACAGAACACAATTTCAAAATTTGCGGATGACACAAAACTTGGAAGTATTGTGAACTGTGAGGAGGATAGTGATAAACTTCAAGAGGACAGGCTGGTGGAATGGGTGGACAAGTGGCAGATGAAATTTAATGATGAAAAGTGTGAAGTGATTCATTTTGGTAGGAAGAGCAAGGAGAGACAATATGAAATAAAGGGTGCAATTGTAAAGGGGGTGCAGGAGCAGAAGCAGAGGGACCTGAAGTTACATATGTACAAATCATTGAAGGTGGCAGGGCAGGTTGAGAAAGTGGTTAATAAAGCATAACTGAGCTTTATAAATACGGGCATAGAGTCCAAAAGCAAGGACGTTATGATGAATCTGTATAAAAGCATGGTTCAGCCTCATCTGGAGTATTGTGTCCAATTCTGGCCACCACACATTAGGAATGTGATGGCATGCAAAAGGGTGCAGCAAAGATTCAAGAGAATGATTCTAGGGATGACAAACTTCAGTTATGTGGATAGATTGGAGAAGCTGGGACTGTTCTCCTTGGAGAACAGAAGACTGAAAGGAGATTTGATAGAGGTGGTCAGTATTATGAGGGGTCTGGACAGAGTAGATAGCAAGAAACAGTTTCCATTGGCAGAAGGGTGAGAAACCGAAGGACACCGATTTAAGGTGAATGGCAAAAGAAGAAGCAGCAACATGAAGAAAAACTTTTTTCTGCAGCAAGTGTTTAGGATCTGGAATCCTCTGCCAGAAAGTGTAGTGAGGGCAGATTTAATTGTGCCTTTCCGAAGAGAACTGGAATGAAAACTTTTGAAGGGCTACTGGGAAAAGGCGGGTGAGTGGAGCTCGGTGAGTTGCTGTTCCGGAGAGTCAGCCCAGACATGAAGGGCCGAATGGCCTCCTTCTGTGCTGTAACCATTCTATGATTCTCCCTTATATTATCAAGCTGACGTCTGTCATATGCCCTCTTTTTCTGCTTCATCCTACTCTCCAATGCCTTTGTCATCCAGGGAGCTCTGACCTCAGATTTTCCGCCTTTCCCCCTCGCGGGACTGTACCAAAACTGTAACCAAACCATCTCCTCTTTAAAAGCCACCCATTGCTCTATTACATTTCTGCTTGCTAGTCTTTAACTCCAATTTACCAGAGACAGATCCCTCAATTCATTGAAATTAGCCCCCCCTCCAGTTAAGTGTTTTATTTTATATTGCTGCTTGTCCTTCTCCGTAACCAGTTTAAACTTTATCATACTATGACCGCTATTCTTGAGATGTTACCCAGCTGTGACATTCTCCACTTGACACACTTCATTTCCCAGGACTAGATCCAGCAATGCCTCCCTCCTCGTTGGGCAAGAAACATATTGATCAAGAATATTCTCCTGAACACTCTTCAGAAATTCCTCCCCTTCTCTGCCGTTAGCACAATCACTGGCCCATTCAATATTGCTGGTTAAAGTCTTCCATTATCACTACTCAATATTTCTTGCACCTTTCAATAATTTCCTGGAAAACCTGCTCCTCTATCTCCTTCCCATTATTTGTTGGCCCATACAATACACTGAGTAATGTAATAGCTCCTTTATTGTTTCTTAACTTCAACCAAATAGATTCTCTCTTAGTTACCTCAAGGACATTTTCTCTTTATTGCACTGTAATATTTTCCTTAATCAAAACTGTTACCCTTCCTCCTTTCTTTCCTTCCCTGTCTTTCCTGAATATCTTGTCCCCAGGAATATTAAGCATCCAGTCCTCCCCTTTTTTTAAGCCAAGTCTCAGTTATTGCCACTGCATCATATTCCCATATAAACCAAACTTATTAACCACATTTTGTTCATTTACACTGTTACGGTCACATGGGGTGTGGCTGGTTCCCACTGTTCAACTCCCATCTGACTGCAGCAAGTTATTAGGGTTTAACCCCTTTGTATTTTATTTGTCAAATAACAGGTTTTCTTATAGGTTTAAAACAGAAGACTAAATATTTATTAAGCAATATGGCTTATCTTGAAATTTTCACAATCACACCCATTCACGAATTTACACACACACACATATACACACAAAGAGACAGATAGAGAGGAAAAGGGGTGTTAAGAAAAGTGACATGCCAAATGAGGAATTTTAATTCATCAGTTGGAAACTTGCATTAACCTTTTAATGGGAAGAAAATGCGACAGTTAATTTTAAAGCAATTAGCATTTGAACACCTTACACATTCCAAGGTATTCCAACAGAAGACACATGTCTGACAAGTCTGTACCCCAAAAATGGCTTGCTCTAGTGATTGAATTATCTAAGACGGCTTTCATTAGCACAACATTCAAGTTGATCCTGCCACATTGACTTTGAAAGAGCAAAACCCTCCAAGTGCAAATATTGGCATCCAAAGGCCTGAGGAAATGGAAACTCCTAACCTTGAATCTCAGTAGAAGGTTCCAGAGAATGCACTGAGGTAGTCATGTGACTGTCTGTCCATCTCTGTGCAAGCTGGGAGCTTCCCTTGGACAAATACAGTCAAGCAGTTACTTATTCTGTGCAGAAGCTCAGAGCTCTCTCTCTCTCTCTCTCCAGAAGACCTTGTGTTTATCCTGGCTGCTACTTGCTGAATCCAAGACAAAGACAACAGGGGTAGAAAGCCACCTATAATTCTGCCTACAAGAAAAGCCTGAACCAGGTGGGCCAGCTACAAACTGCACATTTATCAGCCAAAGATTTCAGGAACACAATTTCAATGAGACTATGGAATCATCCAACTCCACAGACTGTGTATTAAATTTTATTTGTTCTGGACTCTAATCCAACCACAAATCTACTCCTCAGTGAGTGGGTGCATGAGCGTGTTGTGTATTTTATTAAGATCGGGTTTAGATTGTTAAGTGTAATAAACTCACCTCTTGTTTAAACTCAAGAAAATCTGTCAGATTGGTTCTTTTATGATCACCACAAAGGTAAAAGGTAAAACACTCACTGTAGTGGTGATAACATCCACTGTTTAAAGGAATAAACTCTGTTGTGGTCAAATAAGAGGAAGGACAAGAGGGGAGCCTTGCGACTCCTCCTCACCTGGCCCTAACAGGGGTAAGAAGTTTGAAGTGAGGTAGGGTTTTGGGGTTCAGGTAAACTTGTTGAATATTCTCAGAGGTCAGTTTCTCTTTAGTTGCAGGCCTGAGTTGTTTGTAGCTTTCTCTGTTGGTTGAAAGTTCTGTTTGAAGACTGAGAATTACTTTCAATTACCTGCTGCATAAGTTTAAATGTAGAATTTACAATAGGGTGCCTTCCTTTTTGGCCTGCTGTATTTTCTCCCAGCTCTCAGCTGGACAAGCTTTGGTGATGCTTTTTCCTGGTTCTCTCTCTCTCTCTGTCTCTCTCCAGAGAGCTACCTTTTAAGCTAAAGATCTCTCACATCTCACCTCTGTTGGGAGATACAGATCTTCCTCCCTGTGGGGACCAACAATGGCCCAGGATGTGGCCACTTCACACCTCCTTTGTTTCGGAAGAACCCCTAGCAAAACTGAGGTCAATGGGAATCAGGGGGGACACCTGGCTGGAGTCATACCTAGCGAAAAGGAAAATGGTTGTGGTTGTTGGAGGTCAATCATCTGAGCTCCAGGACATCACTGCAGGAGTTCCTCAGGATAGTGTTCGAGGCCCAACCATCTTCAGCTGCTTCATCAATGACCTTCCTTCAATCATAAGGTCAGAAGTGGGGATGTTCGCTGATGATTGCACAATGTTCAGCACCATTCGCGACTCCTCAGATACTGAAGCAGTCCGTGTAGAAATGCAGCAAGACTTGGACAATATCAAGGCTTGGGCTGATAAGTGGCAAGTAACATTCGCGCCACACAAGTGCCAGGCAATGACCATCTCCAACAAGAGAAAATCTAACCATTGCCCCTTGACATTCAACGGCATTACCATCGCTGAATTCCCCACTATCAACATCCTAGGGCCGACCATTGACCAGAAGCTGAACTGGAGTAGCCATATAAATACCGTGGCTACAAGAGCAGGACAGAGGCTCGGAATCCTGAGGCGAGTAACTCACCTCCTGACTCCCCAAAGCCTGTCCACCATCTACCAACTTAATAGAATTCTTTGAGGAAGTGACAAAGTTGATTGATGAGGGAAGGGCTGTAGATGTCATATACATGGACTTCAGTAAGGCGTTTGATAAGGTTCCCCATGGTAGGCTGATGGAGAAAGTGAAGCCGCATGGGGTCCAGGGTGTACTAGCTAGATGGATAAAGAACTGGCTGGGCAACAGGAGACAGAGAGTAGTAGTGGAAGGGAATTTCTCAAAATGGAGATGTGTGACCAGTGGTGTTCCACAGGGATCCGTGCTGGGACCACTGTTGTTTGTGATATACATAAATGATTTGGAGGAAAGTATAGGTGGTCTGATTAGCAAGTTTGCAGACGACACTAAGATTGGTGGAGTAGCAGATAGTGAAGGGGACTGTCAGAGAATACAGCAGAATATAAATAGATTGGAGAGTTGGGCAGAGAAATGGCAGATGGAGTTCAATCAGGGCAAATGTGAGGTGATGCATTTTGGAAGATCCAATTCAAGAGTGAACTATACAGTAAATGGAAAAGTCCTGGGGAAAATTGATGTACAGAGAGATTTGGGTGTTCAGGTCCATTGTTCCCTGAAGGTGGCAACATTGGTCAATAGAGTGGTCAAGAAGGCATACGGCATGCTTTCCTTCATCGGACGGGGTATTGAGTACAAGAGTTGGCAGGTCATGTTACAGTTGTATAATACTTTGGTTCGGCCACATTTGGAATACTGCGTGCAGTTCTGGTCGCCACATTACCAAAAGGATGGAGAGGGTGCAGAGGAGGGTCACCAGGATGTTGCCTGGTATGGAGGGCACTAGCTATGAAGAGAGGTTGAGTAGATTAGGATTATTTTCATTAGAAAGACGGAGGTTGAGGGGGGACCTGATTGAGGTGTACAAAATCATGAGAGGTATAGACAGGGTGGATAGCAAGAAGCTTTTTCCCAGAGTGGGGGATTCAATTACTAGGGGTCACGAGTTCAAAGTGAGAGCGGAAAAGTTTAGGGGGGATATGCGTGGAAAGCTCTTTACGCAGAGGGTGGTGGGTGCCTGGAACGCGTTGCCAGCGGAGGTGGTAGATGCGAACACGATAGCATCTTTTAAGATGTATCTAGACAGATACATGAATGGGCAGGAAGCAAAGAGATACAGACCCTTAGAAAATAGGCGACATGTTTAGATAGAGGATCTGGATCGGCGCAGGCTTGGAGGGCCGAAGGGCCTGTTCCTGTGCTGTAATTTTCTTTGTTCTTTGTTCTTTGTTTGTACAAGGCACAAGTCAGGAGTGATGGAATACTCTCCACTTGCCTGGATGAGTGCAGCTCCAACAACACTCAAGAAGCTCGACACCATCCAGGACAAAGCAGCCCGCTTGATTGGCACCCCATCTACAAACATTCACTCTCTCCACCACCGACGCACAGTGGCAGCAGTGTGTATCATCTACAAGATGCACTGCAGCAATTCACCAAGGCTCCTTAGACAGCACCTTCCAAACCCGCGACCTCTATCAACTAGAAGGACAAGGGCAGCAAATACATGGGAACACCACCACCTGCAAGTTCCCATCCAAGTCACACACCATCCTGACTTGGAGCTATATTACCGTTCCTTCACTGTCGCTGGGTCAAAATCCTGGAACTCCCTTCCTAAGGGCGGCACAGTGGCGCAGTGGTTAGCACCGCAGCCTCACAGCTCCAGAGACCCGGTTCGATTCTGGGTACTGCCAGCGCGGAGTTTGCAAGTTCTCCCTGTGTCTGCGTGGGTTTTCGTCGGGTGCTCCGGTTTCCTCCCACATCCAAAAGACTTGCAGGTGATAGGTAAATTGGCCGTTGTAAATTGCCCCTCGTGTAGGGAGGTGATAGGGAATATGGGATTACTGTAGGGTTAGTATAAATGGGTGGTTGTTGGTCGGCACAGACTCGGTGGGCCGAAGGGCCTGTTTCAGTGCTGTATCTCTAAATAAATAAATAAATAAATAAAAATAAATAACAGCACTGTGGGTATACCTACCCCAAATGGACTGCAGCGGTTCAAGAAAGCAGCTCACCACCACCTTCTCAAGGGCAATTCGGGATGGGCAATAAATGCTGGCCTGGCCAGCATCGCCCACATCCCACAAATGAATAAAAAAAAAAATTCAATTCAGAAATGTCTCTTGATGGGTTCAGGATGGGTGTAATTGACACCTCTTAGTTTTGGAATGTATCCTTCTGTCCTTGCCAGATAGAAGAGAGTTTGAATATTCAAGGCCTGGTCCTTTGACCTTTCATGGCCATTTTGAAGCACCCTGTCCACTTTTTTACATGAAAAGTCCATTTTTATAACTTTTCAGGTTGAATTCTTGTATTTTCAATTGCTGCACTTTATATGAGCATAACGACACACATGCACTCCAAACTTAACTTAGACTTCATTTTATTTTCTGTGATCCCACCTAATTCTATATTTTTCATTTAACTCTAATTGTCTGTCCTAGTCCTCTGTACACTTTTTTCAAATTTGTAATATTAGATCTTGGTGCCCAATCCCCTGTTGAATTAGTTTAAACATTCCCCCCCTAGAACTAGTTAACTTGCCTGCAAGGACATTGGTCCGAACTCTGTTCAAGTGCAATACATCCATCTTGAACAGATCCTTTCTGCCCTAGAAATGGTCCCTCCTGCACCATGTCTCTAGCCAAGCATTAACCTGCCATCTTCTCCTATTCATACTCTCACTTGTGAGTGGAACTGGGAGTAATCCAGAGATTACTACACTCTATAACTTCCTCCTTAGCTCCTTCATCTCTGTCTGTAGGACCTCAACCCTTGCCCTCCCCGTGTCATTGGTTCCAACATGGACTACAATTTCTGTCTCTTCCCCTTCCCTCAGCAGAATATTCTGCACCCTCTCCTTGATGTTCCTTACCCTGGCACCTGGCACCAAGGAGGTGAAAGGCAGATGGTTCTATAAAGTCCCCCAAATAAATGTAAACAAAGCTCAAAGACATGGATATATCATTGTGAAAATGGGATCAACTGGAGGGAATGGGATGGAGCTTCCCACTAGTGGTGGAGGGATTGTTTGGAGACCTTCCTACCCACTGTGGGGAACAGGGTCTCCTTTCTCCTGCCCACTGACTGGACCAGGGCCTCTCGGACAATATCAGAGAACCCGATTGCCTGCTTGCCAGCCCAAAGCTTGCCTCCCCCACTACTCGCCCCTCGTCCTGTTCATACCCCCACCCTACTTACTCTGACCCCTGCTCATTCTCGGCTACTCACCCTCCCCCTGTTCACCCTCCCCCTGTTCACCCTCCTCCTGCTCACCCTCCTCCTGCTCACCCCTCCCCCTGCTCACCCTGCCCCTGTTCACCCTCCCCGTGCTCACCCTCCTCATGTTCACTCTCCTCCTGCTCACTCTCCTTCTGCTCATCCCCCCACCCTGCTTACTCTGACTCCTGCTCACCCTCCCCCTGCTCGCCCTCCCCCTGTTCCCCCTCCTCCTGCTCAGCCCCCCACCCTGCTTACTCTGACTCCTGCTCACCCTCCTCCTGCTCACCCTCACTCTCCTCACTTGCCTGCTCCTCACTCCTCCCTCTATTCACTCTCCTGCTGCTCCCCCTCCCCCTCCTCTCTATTCCACTCCTCACTCCTCCCCTGCTCATTCCTCCCCCTGCTCACCCTCCCTCCATTCCCCTTCCCCCTCCTCATTCCTCACCCACTCCCCCTGTTCACCCTCCACATTCACCTGCCCCCTACACAGCCTGCCCCTGTTTACCTTTCCCCTTCTCACACTCCCCTTGTTCACCCCATCCCTGCTCAGCCCCGCTCCTGTTGACCCTAAAACAGGTGTGATCAGATTCACCCATAACACCATTCATGTTTGTGAGATAAGGGTCTGAAAGGGTTAATGTTAGAATGTGTAAAGAATATCTCCTACTATGATGATGTCAGAGATCACATGTGAGAGGGACTTGAAGACAGATGTAGCATGGCCTTAGAGGAGTCATACAGACTGTTGTGAAGATGTACATAGTTATAATGTAAGAAAGGTTAATGTTCTGATTACTCCAGATTAAGTAATTTCTCTAAACTAGACTAACTCAGCATATTAAGGTGGCAGCATAGCAAACAAACATACAAAATGGTGAAATTGTAAACAATGGTGGTTCTTACCATGCTACACCTAGAAGAAGATTTTGAAGATACTTAGTAGAGGGCTGACCTGAAAAAAGTACTAAAGCTGAAAAACTCGAGAAGAGCTGTAGACACGGAGAGTCAGGGAATGGGTTGGTAGAAATACGGTCCAGCAAACGAAGGCTTCGAGTTGGAGAACCAAGCAACAATCAAAGATCTGGTGAGCAACCCTGAAAGAGGGTAAAAAAAATTGTCCCTAACAATACTAGGCAGGCAGCACCAGGAAAGTCCTGAGCGAGGGTAAATCTGAGGTCAGCGCCATTACAAGTGACAACCGGAGTGAAGAGAAAAAATAAAAAATAAAACAAGGCTGCAAATACTTGATTCTCTGCAAGAAGGGAGTTAAAGGAGTTTAGCAATAATGCTATAAAACGGAATTTAATACAAAGGAGCAAATTAATCCTAAATCTAGCTGCGAGATTTCAAAGGCAGAAAGTTGCCATAGTGGGAGTCAGTGTGGTACTGAAAAAGTGCAGGTAACTTTTGATACTGGAAGGGAAAAAGCAAAACTGAAAGTAAAACAGATTGTAGCTATGGAGCTTAAATTCAAAATACCAGAGACGTTTGGACACATGAAAGGACCAAATCAAACCCAAAATTGGTCACTCCGGCAGAAAATATTTCTGAGATACAGAATTTCTTCCAAATTAGACAACCAGTCTGAAGCAGAGCAAGTTAACACTTTATTGTAATCTATTGGGCTTTAGCAGATGATGTTATTGCAAGACAAGGCATTAATGAGACATCTGCCAAATTCAATGAAGTTTTAAAAGCTTTTGATTCTTATTTCAACTTGCGCAGTAATAAGATTTGAGAAAGAGCAAGATTCAAGATAAAGCTTCAGAAACCAAGCAAAACAGTTGATGCTTTTATCAACGACCTTTACAGGCAAGCTGAAGGATGTGAATATGGAGATCGTAAAGCAGAATTAATTGTCGTAGGTATTGCTGATGAATCTTGTCAGATTTATTGCAGCCTAAAGAAAATCTCACTATTCAGTCGGTGAGATAAGCAGAGGCCCACAAGAACAACAGATCAATCCTGAGAGGTGAAGAATGACTTTGGTTGAGGAAACCTCCAGCAACCGTACAGTTCCTTAACCAGTAGCCTGTGAATGAAGCACCAGAAAAAAAGGTACACTGGGGGGAAAGTTAAAGACCCCGTTAAACCCTGCCAGCAATGTGGCGCCAAAAGTACCCACAGGTGAACAGTGTCCTGCAAACAATGCAGAATGCTTCCACTGTAAGAAGATTTTGGTAAAATTTGCCAAAGTAAAATCTCTACTCCCACAAATTCAAAAGAGAAAGCATTTAAGCATAGTGTGGTTAACAAAATTAAACAACTTCCTTCAGGAGAACAACCAAAACACTTTCTTGGTGAGATCAATGAGTCTAATCAGGTTTTTTGGTCTGCAGACATATATGTCAATGGACATATCACTAATTTTAAACTCGACACTGGAGCAAGTATAACGGTCTTATCAGACAAAGAGCCGTGGGTTATCAACACATTTTCTGCAACTGACAGAAAAACACAGTTACATGGCCCAGGACGGGTTGAACTCAAAGTAAAGGGGAAGCTACAGACAACACTTCAGTACAGGGAAAGCAAATATTAGAAACATTGTATGTTCTAAGGAATTAGAAATTCCCTCTCTTAAATAGAAGAGTTTGTATTGACCTTCACTTTTTAAGGAAAGTGGAAGAAGTTATAATTATAGAGAGATACAGCACTGAAACAGGTCCTTCGGCCCACCAAGTCTGTGCCGACCAACAACCACCCATTTATACTAATCCTACATTAGTCCCATATTCCCCACCACACAACAAGAATCCAGGAGTCACTTCCAAGAGGAATTCCCAAAATTGTTTACTGGTCTAGGAAGACTGAAGACGGAATATAGTATTACTTTGCGGAAAGGTGCTAAATCAGTTTGTCTTTGCGCACCTAGGAAGATACCACATCCACTAATGAAGCAAGCTCAACATTAAATAGAAGAGATGACCAGGATGGGAGTCATTTCTCCTGTTACTGAACTGACAGTGTGGTGTTCAGGAATGGTTTCAATCCCTAAACCGAACGGCAATCTTCGCATTTGTGTAGACTTAACTCAACTTCATAAGGATGTGGCAAGAGAAGTTCATCCAATGTCCTCAGTGGACGAAGGCTTGGCAAATTTATTCAAAAGTAACGTCTTCACGAAGCTTGACGTGAATAGTGGCTTTTGTCAAGTTATTGGACAAGAAGTCAAGGTTATTGACAAGAAGTCAAGGTTATTGACAACCTTCATTGCTCTGTTTGGAAGATTTTGTTTTAACCATCTACCATTCAGTGTCAAGTCAGCACTGGAAATATTCCAAAGAGCTATGTCCAATATTCTGCAGGGTCTTGAAGGTATAATATGCCATATGTACGATATCTTAGTTCATGGTGAGTCCAATGAAGAACATAACCTGAAGGTTAGATGGTCTTGAATCATCTGCAGGCCGAAGGCCTAACACTTAATGAGAAGTGTGAGTTTTCAAAAACATCCATTTGTTTTTTAGGACACATTCTCAACAGCAGTGGCATAATGGCAGACTCACAAAAAATGAGAGCCATTAATGAATTTCCACTTCCTACTCTGTCCACGATCTTCAACAGTTCCTTGGCATGGTCGATCAGTTGGCAAAATTCCTATCTAATTTAGCACAAGTTACTGAACCTTTGCATCAACTATTAAGGAAAGCTCAAGCATGATGTTGGGATGCACATCAGGAACAAGCATTTCAAAGGATCAAGGAGATGCTGATTTTTCCAGATGTTTTTGTGCATTATAACCCTTCACTTCCAACCACAATTGCAGCAGATGCCTCGTCTACAGGGATAGGGACAGTCCTTTTCTAAGAGCAGCCAGATGGAAGTCAAAGACCTGTTCATTGTGTGCCATGAGCATTGTCTGACACTCAGATGAGATACGCCACGATAGAGAAAGAAACTCTCGCAGTCACTTGGGCTTGTGAGTTCTCAAGTTATATTATCAGCTTAAAGGTTGTCATAGAGACAGACCACAAAGCCCTAGTTTCCTTGCTTGATGAAAAGGAACTCATCAGGATGCCTCCATGGATCCGGAGATTCCAGTTGCAGCTAATGAAGTTCACCTACGAAAGGGTATGAGTACAAGGCAGCCACAAACAACAGCAGATGCATTGTCCAGAGCTACTGTTGACCATTCTACACAACAGGATGTTAAACCGTATGAATGAAATTGAGTCATATTCTCAGCTCACTGCATCACAATGGCCGGCAAGCTCAAATAAGCTACAAAAAATTTGTCATGCGCAGATGCAAGATAAAGAATGCATCTATATCTTCCAATATTGCAGGCCAGGATGGCTGCAACAGAGTCCCAGTGGCAAGAGGATGAAAATCTTCTTCGAACACAGAAGACACTTTACCAGTGTGGATGATTTGCTGGTATATGACGAGAGACTGGTGATTCCAGAGTCTTGGAGAAAATACACCAGGGTCATATGGGCATACCTGTAGAGCACAGGCTCAGGCGTCCATGTGATGGCCAAGAATATCGAAAGATATTGAAGAAATGATTTCAAGTTGCCATATATGTGCAATTAGGGGAGGCGGTGGCGTATTGGTATTTTCACTGGACTAGTAACCCAGAGACCCAGGGTATTGATCTGGAGAAATGGGTTCGAATTCCACCACAGCAGAAGGTGGAATTTGAATTTAATTAATAAATCTGGAATTAAAAGCTAGTCTAATGATGGCCATGAAAAAATTGTTGATTGTTGTAAAAACCCATCTGGTTCACTAATGTCCTTCAGGGAAGGAAATCTGCTGTCATTACCTGGTCTGGGCTACATGTGACTGCAGACCCACAGCAATGTGGTTTACTCTTACATGCCTTCTGAAATGGCCTAGCAAGCCACTCAGTTGTACTTAACTGCTACGAAGTTAATGAATAGAAATGAAACCAGACGGACCACCCAGTATCAACGCAGGCACCGGAAGCGACAATGGCAAACCCAGCCCTGTCGACCCTGCAAAGTCCTCATTACTAACATCTGGGGGCTAAAGTAGGGAGAGCTGTCCAACAGACTAGTAAAGCAACAGGCTGACATAGTCATACTCACGGAATCGTACCTTGCAGACAATGTCCCAGACACTGCAATCACTATCCCTGGGTATGTCCTGTCCCACCGGCAGGACAGACCCAGCAGAGGAGGACGGGACAGTGGTCTACAGTAGGGAGGGAGTTGCCCTGGGAGTCATCAACATCGACTATGGACCCCATGAAGTCTCATGGCATCAGGTCAAACATGGGCAAGGTAACCTCCTACTGATTGCCACCTACCGCCCTCCCTCAGCTGATGACTCAGTACTCCATCATGTTGAACACCACTTGGAGGAAGCACTGAGGGTGGCAAGGGCACAAAATGTACTCTGGGTAACTTCAATGTCCATCACCAAGAGTGGCTGGGTAGCACCACTACTGACCGTGCTGGCTGAGTACTAAAGGACATGGCTGCTGGACTGTGTCTGCGGCAGGTGATGGGGGAACCAACACGAGGGAAAAGTATACTTGACCTCGTCCTCACCAATCTGCCTGCTGCAGATCCTCTGTCCATGACTGTATTGGTAGTAGTGACCACCGCACAGTCCTTGTGGAGACGCAGTCCCGCCTTCACATTGAGGATACCGTCCATCGTGTTGTGTGGCACTATCACTGTGCTGAATGGGATAGATTTCAAACAGATCTAGCAATGCAAAACTGGGCATCCATGAGGCGCTGTGGGCCATCAGCAGCAGCAGAATTGTACTCAACCACAATCTGTAACCTCATGGCCCGGCATATCCCCCGCTCTTCCATTACCATCAAGCCAGGAGAACAACCCTGGTTCAATGAAGAGTGCAGGAGGGCATGCCAGGAGCAGCACCAGGCATACCTCAAAATGAGGTGTCAACCTGGTGAAGCTACAACCCAGGACTACTTGCATGCCAAACTGCATAAGCAGCATGCGATAGACAGAGCTAAGCGATCCTGGAACCAACAGATCAGATCTAAGCTCTGCAGTCCTGCCACATCCAGCCGTGAATGGTGGTGGACAATTAAACAACTAACTGGAGGATGTGGCTCCACAAATATCCCCATCCTCAATGATGGGAGAACCCAGCACATCAGTGCGAAAGATAAGGCAGAAGCATTTGCAACAATCTTCAGCCAGAAGTGCCGAGTTGATGATCCAACTCGGCCCCCTCCTGAAGTCCCCAGCATTACAGATGCCAGACTTCAGCCAATTCGATTCACTCCGCGTGATATCAAGAAACGACTGAAGGCACTGGATACTGCAAAGGCGATGGATCCTGCCAATATTCCGGCAATAGTACTGAAGACCTGTGCTGCAGAACTTGCCGCACCCCTAGCCAAGCTGTTCCAGCTTAGCTACAACACTGGCATCTATCCGGCAATGTGGAAAATTGCCCAGGCATGTCCTGTACACAAAAAGCAGGACAAGTCCAACCCGGCCAATTACCGCCCCATCAGTCTATTCCCAATCATCAGCAAATTGATGGAAGGTGTCATCAACAGTGCCATCAAGCAGCACTTGCTTAGCAATAACCTGCTCAGTGACGCTCAGTTTGGGTTCTGCCAGGGCCACTCAGCTCCTGACCTCATTCCAGCCTTGGTTCAAACATGGACAAAAGAGCTGAACTCAAGAGGTGAGGTGAGAGTGACTGCCCTTGACATCAAGGCAGCATTTGACCGAGTATGGCATCAAGGAGCCCTAGCAAAACTGGAGACAATGGGAATCAGGGGGAAAACTCTCTGCTGGTTAGAGTTATGCCTAGCGAAACGGAAGATGGCTGTGGTTGTTGGAGGTCAGTCATCTGAGCTCCAGGACATCAGTGCTGGAGTTTCTCAGGGTAGTGTCCTAGGCCCAACCATCTTCAGCTGATTCATCAATGACCTTCCTTCAATCATAAGGTCAGAAGTGGGGATGTTCGCTGATGATTGCACAATGTTCAGCATTATTCGCAACTCCTCAGATACTGAAACAGTCCGTGTAGAAATGCAGCAAGACCTGGACAATATCCAGGCTTGGGCTGATAAGTGGCAAGTAACATTTGCGCCACACAAGTGCCAGGCAATGCCCATCTCCAACAAGAGAGAATTTAACCATCCACCCTTGACATTCAATGGCATTACCATCACTGAATCCCCCACTATCAACATCCTAGGGGCTACCATTGACCAGAAACTGAACTGGAGTAGTCATATAAATACCATGGCTACAAGAGTAGGTTAGAGGCTAGGAATCCTGCGGCGAGTAACTCACCTCCTGACTCCCCAATACCTGTCCACCATCTACAAGGCACAAGTCAGGAGTGTGATGGAATACTCTCCACTTGCCTGGATGGGTGCAGCTCCAACAACACTCAAGAAGCTCGACACCATCCGGAACAAAGCAGCCCGCTTGATTGGCACACCATCCACAAACATTCACTCCCTCCACCACCGAGGCACAGTGGCAGCAGTGTGTACCATCTACAAGGTGCACTGTAGCAATGCACCAAGGCTCCTTCGACAGCTCCTTCCAAAACCCGTGACCTCTACTACCTCGAAGGACAAGGGCAGCAGATGCATGGGAAAATCACCACTTGCAAGTTCCCCTCCAAGTCACACACCATCCTGACTAGGAATTATATCGCCGTTTCTTCTCTGTCGCTGGGTCAAAATCCTGGAACTCCCTTCCTAACAGCACTGTGGGTACACCTACCCCAAATGGACTGTAGCGGTTCAAGAAGGCAGCTCACCACCACCTTCTCGAGGGCAATTAGGGATGGGCAATAAATGCTGGCCTGGCCAGTGATTCCCACATCCCATGAATGAATTTTAAAAAAATTCACAAACAGGATCTCAGAGAACCTCTTATCTCGACCCAACTTTTGACAAGTTCCCCAAGGAAGCCACAATCTAATGGAGAAGCTGAGCGAGCAGGCAGAACTATTAAAGCACTGTTAAAGAAAGCCAAGATTTTCAAACATCATTTCTGAACTTCAGAACTACTCCATTGTTATGTGAATTAGCACCATGCGAACTGTTAATTGGACGAAAACTTAGAACACAGCTTCCAATCATACCAAGAAGTTACTTCCAGGGCTGCAAGTCCATGATTATCAGAGAATTCAACACAGAGAAAAGTCTTACCAACAGCAACAAGCCTATAGTTATAACAGGAAATACCGTAAAAGGAACCGACCAAAGTTGTCAGAAGGGCAAAAGGTATGGGTACGAGACCAAAGCAGAGAAGGAGTAAGTGTCCAGAGAGAGGAGAATTGACAGCGATTTCATTTAGTTAGAACTTCAGAAGATAGTAAACGAAGAAACAGAAGGAATCTTATTCCTATTCATCAAAGATGCCAACCGGTCATACATTTGGGTGAATCAGATGTTCAACCTGAAATTCAGAAAGCACCAGATACTACAAACCTTAATGAAGGTCGTCCAAGTCAAGAAACAAAAATTCCGAGAAAGACTACCAATCTTCCATATCTGACGACAACAAGATCAGGACGAGTTGTGAAGCCTCCTGACAGATTGAATCTATAAAGTTAGAGACTTGGGGAGACATAGGGTAGTATGTAAATAAAAAGTGAATGTATGTAAATGTTTATATTTCGATAAAGATTTGGGGGAAGATGTAGTATAAGTGTCTAAAAGAGTTGAGAGCATTAAAAGAATACTTCCTACCATGATGATATAAGAGGTCACAGGTGAGAGAGACTTGAAGATAGATGTATCACACAGACTGCTTGTACCAGTTTCTTTTGGGCCTCCTTATCTCGAGAGACAATGGATACGCGCCTGGAGGTGGTCAGTGGTTTGTGAAGCAGCGCCTGGAGTGGCTATACAGGCCAATTCTGGAGTGACAGGCTCTTCCACAGGTGCTGCAGAGAAATTTGTTTGTTGGGGCTGTTGCACAGTTGGCTCTCCCCTTGCGCCTCTGTCTTTTTTCCTGCCAACTACTAAGTCTCTTCGACTCGCCACAATTTAGCCCTGTCTTTATGGCTGCCCGCCAGCTCTGGCGAATGCTGGCAACTGACTCCCACGACTTGTGATCAATGTCACACGATTTCATGTCGCGTTTGCAGACGTCTTTATAACGGAGACATGGACGGCCGGTGGGTCTGATACCAGTGGCGAGCTCGCTGTACAATGTGTCTTTGGGGATCCTGCCATCTTCCATGCGGCTCACATGGCCAAGCCATCTCAAGCGCCGCTGACTCAGTAGTGTGTATAAGCTGGGGGTGTTGGCCGCTTCAAGGACTTCTGTGTTGGAGATATAGTCCTGCCACCTGATGCCAAGTATTCTCCGAAGGCAGCGAAGATGGAATGAATTGAGACGTCGCTCTTGGCTGGCATACGTTGTCCAGGCCTCGCTGCCGTAGAGCAAGGTACTGAGGACACAGGCCTGATACACTCGGACTTTTGTGTTCCGTGTCAGTGCGCCATTTTCCCACACTCTCTTGGCCAGTCTGGACATAGCAGTGGAAGCCTTACCCATGCGCTTGTTGATTTCTGCATCTAGAGACAGGTTACTGGTGATAGTTGAGCCTAGGTAGGTGAACTCTTGAACCACTTCCAGAGCGTGGTCGCCAATATTGATGGATGGAACATTTCTGACATCCTGCCCCATGATGTTCGTTTTCTTGAGGCTGATGGTTAGGCCAAATTCATTGCAGGCAGACGCAAACCTGTCGATGAGACTCTGCAGGCATTCTTCAGTGTGAGATGTTAAAGCAGCATCGTCAGCAAAGAGGAGTTCTCTGATGAGGACTTTCCGTACTTTGGACTTCGCTCTTAGACGGGCAAGGTTGAACAACCTGCCCCCTGATCTTGTGTGGAGGAAAATTCCTTCTTCAGAGGATTTGAACGCATGTGAAAGCAGCAGGGAGAAGAAAATCCCAAAAAGTGTGGGTGTGAGAACACAGCCCTGTTTCACACCACTCAGGATAGGAAAGGGCTCTGATGAGGAGCCACCATGTTGAATTGTGCTTTTCATATTGTCATGGAATGAGGTGATGATACTTAGTAGCTTTGGTGGACATCCGATCTTTTCTAGTAGTCTGAAGAGACCACGTCTGCTGACGAGGTCAAAGGCTTTGGTGAGATCAATGAAAGCAATGTAGAGGGGCATCTGTTGTTCACGGCATTTCTCCTGTATCTGACGAAGGGAGAACAGCATGTCAATAGTCGATCTCTCTGCACGAAAGCCACACTGTGCCTCAGGGTAGACGCGCTCGGCCAGCTTCTGGAGCCTGTTCAGAGCGACTCGAGCAAAGACTTTCCCCACTATGCTGAGCAGGGAGATTCCACGGTAGTTGTTGCAGTCACCGCGGTCACCTTTGTTTTTATAGAGGGTGATGATGTTGGCATCGCGCATGTCCTGGGGTACTGCTCCCTCGTCCCAGCACAGGCATAGCAGTTCATGTAGTGCTGAGAGTATAGCAGGCTTGGCACTCTTGATTATTTCAGGGGTAATGCTGTCCTTCCCAGGGGCTTTTCCGCTGGCTAGGGAATCAATGGCATCACTGAGTTCCGATTTGGTTGGCTGTATGTCCAGCTCATCCATGACTGGTAGAGGCTGGGCTGCATTGAGGGCAGTCTCAGTGACAGCATTCTCCCTGGAGTACAGTTCTAGGTAGTGCTCAACCCAGCGGTCCATCTGTTTGCGTTGGTCAGTGATTATGTCCCCCGATTTAGATTTGAGGGGGGTGATCTTCTTGATGGTTGGCCCAAGAGCTCTCTTCATGCCATCATACATTCCTCTGATGTTTCCGGTGTCTGAGGCCAGCTGAATATGACTGCATAGGTGTTGCCAGTAGTCGTTTGCGCAACGCCTAGCTGTTCTTTGTGCAGTACTTCTGGCTGCTTTAAGTGCTGCGGATGTTAAATCGCTGGGGGCTTTCTTGTAGTTCAAAAGTGCAATGCGCTTAGCGGCTATGACAGGTTCCAGCTCTTCATTATGAGATTGAAACCAGTCTGCATTTCTCTTCGCACTTTTGCCGTAGGTGGTCAAAGCTGACTCATAGATGGCGTCTCTGATGTGGGCCCACTTGGTCTCAGCATCCCCTGTGGGAGTGTTTTGAAGGGCTGTTACAAGTGAATTTAGAAATTTTTGTAACAGCTGTGGGTGAGAAATTCTGCTCGTGTTGATGCGCGGGTGGCCCTTCTGCTTGGAATGATGCAACTTCTTTGGTCTGAGTCTAACCTTGCTGCACACCAGGGAGTGGTCGGTGTCGCAGTCCGCACTGTGGAAGCTGCGTGTGATTTGAACACTGTTTAAGGCGGCTCGCCTTGTGACAATGAGGTCTAGCTGGTGCCAACGACGTGATCTTGGGTGCCTCCATGAAACCTGGTGACAGGGTTTAGTGTGAAAGAACGAGTTGGTGATGCAGAGGTTATGATAGGTACACAACTCAAGCAGTCTCTGCCCGTTCTCATTCATCCTTCCAACGCCATAGCGCCCAAGGCAGGAGGGCCATGAGTCATGGTCGGCCCCAACCCTGGCATTAAAGTCCCCCAGCAGGAATAGGTGTTCGGTGTTGGGGATGCTGCTAATGATGTTATGGAGTTGTTCATAGAACTGGTCTTTAGCTTCAGGTGCGGAGCAGAGTGTTGGAGCATAGATGCTGAGTAGGTGTACTGGACCAGAGGTGGTGAGCAGTCGGATGGACAGTATGCGTTCCGAGCCATTTGAGGGAGGCTCTATCATGCTGAGCAAGGAGTTTCTGATGGCGAAGCCCACTCCATGCTGTCTTGGTTCTTCAGGATCCCTGCCCTGCCAGAAGAAGGTGTAGTCTTGCTCTGCTAGAGAGCCACTCGCGGGGAGGCGAGTCTCCTGAAGTGCTGCAATGTCCACATTGAATCTACTGAGCTCGTTGTTAATGATGGCGGTCTTCCGAGAATCGTTGATTTGTGTAAGGTCTTCCGACAGGCCAGGACACATAGTTCTGACGTTCCAGCTTGCAAAGCGAAGGGCTGGTACCTTCTTTCCTTTTTTCATGTTGTTTGGTGCGGTGTATCAGTCCACCTTTCGGGCAATGACCCTGAGCTCCAAGCACCCATTGAAGCAGGCAGACTGTGGCGGGACAGAACCTTATTGACCGGGGGCTGCCCGGTTTGAGGCGGGCGGTAGCTGTCCAGTGAGGTGCAATGACCTCTCCCACCGACAAAGGCAACCCGTGGCGCCCAGTTTCTACGCCAATTTATCTGGACTTATAACCCGTAACTGCTGCCTTCCGTGTTGTTTTAGTCGCTGTGAGGCAACTATGGAGTGACCTCTCCATGGCGCATGCCTGGGCAAATTTATGGAGGTTGAGAGTTGCCCAGTCGTCAAAACCCCCCTCTCGGCCTTTCTGGTGGGGTCCAAAGGAGTGCAGGACACGACGTTTGGCACCAGTATGGCTGCAGGAACTGCCGGAAACATGCCAAAGGTGACACATGACCGCCTACGGGGTTCCGCTCCGGATTTTCTGTTAGGGTTTACTCCCTTAGCCTTGGTCTCTCCCGAGACGCCCACAAGGCAGTGGGGTTGTTGGGGCCCCTACACAGGTGTAGGATGGTGCCGGTGGGAGGAGGGGATGCAAGGGGGAGGGGTAGAGGGAGGGGGTGGGGGGGGGTGCAGGGGAAGGGGGTGCGGGGTGAAGATGGTGCGGGGGGGGGCGGGCTGGGACGGGGTTGTGAGGGGGTGAGCTGAGAGGGTGGAGCAGGGAAGGGGACGGGGGTGGGGGGGGGTGGAAGGGGGGTAAAGGGGGGGGGGGGGAGGGGGGGTGGAATCTGGTGCAGGTAATAAGCCATTTCCTCAGTGCCCACCATCGACGTCCGGAAAGCTCATCCACGTCCTTCGGGAGGTGAAGCATCATTTGGCAGACTTAGAGGTGATTGCATTTGCTCAGGGTTTTTTTTTTTTTGCAGTGGTTTAAATAAAGGCATGCAGCATTGCCGACAGTGTGCTGCAGATGTACCAGTTATAACTGGACATAGTTGTAATGTAATCAAGGTTCATGTTCTATGTCACAAAAGGTTTTATTTTTGGACTCCTATGTGTTCCCAAAAAAAAAAAAGAAAAATGCTCAGTGAAAGACACTTGCAAAAATAATTGGAATTCCTGCAATGTTTTGAAAGGAAGTGCAAAACAAGGGTGAACTTTATGGGTGTTTTGAAAGGAAGTTAAACTTGTAAATGGACAGGAAGGTCAGCAGTTTCAAGAAAATCAAAGGGTTGGACCTTTCTTCAGAGCAGCTTTGGAACCAGGGGAGACACTGTGTCTGAACATGTGGCCACATTCAGGAAGGTTATTTTTTTTCACTTTGGACCCTTTAAAAAGCCTGTGAGTTGGACAAAGGGGCAGGTACTTGAAATCTTTGCTTCACTTGCCTGGAGAAAGTCAGAAAAGACCCAGAAAAGTGTTACTTCACTCTGTAAAGGAGACTTGTATCTTTTGAAAAGGAATCCTGCATTTGAAAGGTGGCAGATTCCTGTCACCTCCAGTCTCTGAAGAATTCCTGCATCCAGTGAGATTCCTGCTTCCTCCTGTGTGCTAAGAAATTCTGAAATCTGAAGAATTCTTCTTTTGCTAGACTGCTGCTTCAAAACCCAAGCAGACCTGTTGCTACTCCCCCGATGGAAGACCTATGTGATGCCTGCTGCAGTTAAATTGCCATGAACACCTACCCATCACAGACTGTTCATCAACCTTGCCTGGAGAGACTTCGAGTGGCATCCGACTATTCGACGCTGGGCCACCTCATCATAGCAAAAGCATCCTACTAGAAGGTGAACCTCAATTATCTTTTATCATTCCTCCTATTCCTAAGAAACAGTTGTATTGCAAAACACCCTTTTGAAACTGGTTAACCGTTTCTCTTTGAATGTATGTGTGTGCATGAGGGTTAAGGGATTAAGATGTTTTCTCATATATATATATATTTATCTCATTAGTAGATAAAAGCTATTGGCCGGGATGTAACCCTGGGCGGCGGGAGCCAGCCACTGACTAAAGGGTCAGTGGGGAACCTGCTTCCGCCTCTCCTGGGGATCCTACCCATATTTTGTGGGTCCCTGGGCTTTAATTGTTCACAGGCAGGACTTCCACCTGCTTGAGGTAGGAAGTCCCGCCTAATAGAGCCGCCAACCAATCAGTGGGCCGACAGCTCCCTAGCCCAGCAGCGCCACCAGGAGCCCAAATTCAAAACGAATATGGCGGCGACCATGGAACACAGGTAAGATTTCGTTGCCTTACCAGGGGTGATCAGGCGGGCCCCAGCGAGGCAAGGGTGGTCAGTTGGGGGAATGGGGAGGGCGTGTTGGGTGTTGGGGGTGGTTGAGGCCTCAGTGGCCACCCTCCGTTAGGCACAGGTTGCCTGATTATGAGGGTCCCCCCAGGACGTCTGCTTTTAACAGGCGGCTTTTCTCGGAACTGGCCACTCGACTCGCCACAGGTAAAATCCCCATGGAGGTGGGCGAAGGCCCTTAAGTGGACGTTAAGTGACCACTTAAGGGCCATGAGTGACCTAGAACACAGAACATTGAACATTACAGCGCAGTACAGGCCCTTCGGCCCTCGATGTTGCGCCGACCTGTGAAACCATCTGACCTACACTATTCCATTTTCATCCATATGTCTATCTAATGACCACTTAAATGCCCTTCAAGTTGGCGAGTCTACTACTGTTGCAGGCAGGGCGTTCCACGCCCCTACTACTCTCTGAGTAAAGAAACTACCTCTGACATCTGTCCTATATCTATCACCCTACAACTTAAAGCTATGTCCCCTCGTGTTTGCCATCACCATCCGAGGAAAATGACTCTCACTATCCACCCTATCTAACCCTCTGATTATCTTATATGTCTCTATTAAGTCACCTCTCCTCCTCCTTCTCTCCAACGAAAACAACCTCAAGTCCCTCAGCCTTTCCTCGTAAGACCTTCCCTCCATACCAGGCAACATCCTAGTAAATCTCCTCTGCACCCTTTCCAAAGCTTCCACATCCTTCCTATAATGCGGTGACCAGAACTGCACGCAATACTCCAGGTGCGGCCGCACCAGAGTTTTGTACAGCTGCAGCATGACCTCGTGGCTCCGAAACTCGATCCCCCTACTAATAAAAGCTAACACACCATATGCCTTCTTAACAGCCCTATTAACCTGGGTGGCAACTTTCAGGGATTTATGTACCTGGACACCAAGATCTCTCTGCTCATCTACACTACCAAGAATCTTCCCATTAGCCCAGTACTCTGCATTCCTGTTACTCCTTCCAAAGTGAATCACCTCACACTTTTCCGCATTAAACTCCATTTGCCATCTCTCAGCCCAGCTCTGCAGCCTATCTATGTCCCTCTGTAACCTACAACATCCTTCGGCACTATCCACAACTCCACCGACCTTCGTGTCATCCGCAAATTTACTAACCCACCCTTCTACACCCTCATCCAGGTCATTTATAAAAATGACAAACAGCAGTGGCCCCAAAACAGATCCTTGCGGTACACCACTAGTAACTAAACTCCAGGATGAACATTTGCCATCAACCACCACCCTCTGTCTTCTTTCAGCTAGCCAATTTCTGATCCAAAGCACTAAATCACCTTCAATCCCATACTTCCGTATTTTCTGCAATAGCCTACCGTGGGGAACCTTATCAAACGCCTTACTGAAATCCATATACACCACATCCACGGATTTACCCTCATCCACCTGTTTGGTCACCTTCTCAAAAAACTCAATAAGGTTTGTGAGGCACGACCTACCCTTCACAAAACCGTGCTGACAATCGCGAAAGAACTTATTCTTTTCAAGATGATTATAAATCCTATCTCATAACCTTTTCCAACATTTTACCCACAACCGAGGTAAGGCTCACAGGTCTATAATTACCAGGGCTGTCTCTACTCCCCTTCTTGAACAAGGGGACAACATTTGCTATCCTCCAGTCTTCCGGCACTATTCCTGTCGACAATGACGACATAAAGATCAAGGACAAAGGCTCTGCAATCTCCTCCCTGGCTTCCCAGAGAATCCTAGGATAAATCCCATCTGGCCCAGGGGACTTATCTATTTTCACACTTTCCAAAATTGCTAACACCTCCTCCTTGTGAACCTCAATCCCATCTAGCCTAGTAGTCTGTATCTCAGTATTCTCCTCGACAACATTTTCTTTCTCTACTGTAAATACTGACGAAAAATATTCATTTAACGCTTCCCCTATCTCCTCTGATTCCACACACAACTTCCCACTACTATCCTTGATTGGCCCTAATCTAACTCTAGTCATTCTTTTATTCCTGATATACCTATAGAAAGCCTGAGGGTTTTCCTTGATCCTATCCACCAATGACTTCTCGTGTCCTCTCCTCGCTCTTCTTAGCTCTCCTTTTACATCCTTCCTGGCTAGCTTGTAACTCTCAAGCGCCCTAACTGAGCCTTCACGTCTCATCCGAACATAAGCCTTCTTCTTCCTCTTGACAAGCGCTTCAACTTCTTCAGTAAACCACGGCTCCCTCGTTCAACAACTTCCTCCCTGCCTGACAGGTACATACTTATCAAGGACACGCAGTAGCTGCTCCTTGAATAAGCTCCACATTTCGATTGTTCCCATCCCCTGCAGTTTCCTTCCCCATCCTACGCATCCTAAATCTTGCCTAATCGCATCATAATTTCCTTTCCCCCAGCTATAATTCTTGCCCTGCGGTATATACCTGTCCCTGCCCATCGCTAAGGTAAACCTAACCGAATTGTGATCACTATCACCAAAGTGCTCACCTACATCTAAATCTAACACCTGGCCGGGTTCATTACCCAGTACCAAATCCAATGTGGCATCGCCCCTGGTTGGCCTGTCTACATACTGTGTCAGAAAACCCTCCTGCACACACTGGACAAAAACTGACCCATCTAAAGTACTCGAACTATAGTATTTCCAGTCAATATTTGGAAAGTTAAAGTCCCCCATAACAACTACCCTGTTACTCTCGCTCCTGTCGAGAATCATCTTCGCTATCCTTTCCTCTACATCTCTGGAACTATTCGGAGGTCTATAGAAAACTCCCAACAGGGTGACCTCTCCTCTCCTGTTTCTAACCTCGGCCCATACTACCTCAGTAGACGAGTCCTCAAACGTCCTTTCTGCCGCCGTAATACTCTCCTTGATTAACAATGCCACCCCCCCCCCCCCTTTTACCATCCCCTCTGTTCTTACTGAAACATCTAAATCCCGGAACCTGCAACATCCATTCCTGTCCCTGCTCTACCCATGTCTCCGAAATGGCCACAACATCGAGATCCCAGGTACCAACCCATGCTGCAAGTTCACCCACCTTATTCCGGATGCTCCTGGCGTTGAAGTAGACACACTTTAAACCAAGTTCTTGCCTGCCAGTGCCCTCTTGTGTCCTTGTAACCTTATCCCTGACCTCACTACTCTCAACATCCTGTACACTGGAACTACAATTTAGGTTCCCATACCCCTGCTGAATTAGTTTAAACCCCCCCGAAGAGCACTAGCAAATCTCCCCCCCAGGACTTGTGGCGGGCGGGCCGTTTATCGCCACCGCCGTCCTGCGTAAAGTGGCGGCGGAGGTGGGAGCAGGTCGGGAAGGGCTCCTGGAGCCTCCCACTCCATCTTACACCACCCCTCCACCACCATCACGCTCTTTGGGCGGGGGGCGTAAAATTATTTCTTTTCTAATAAATAGTTAATGTTGTTGTTGTTTAAAGAAGCCTGGTTTGGTGTGCTTTATTCTGGGGTAAAAATACAATGTTTAATTTGGCTCGTCTTCGGCGGGTGGGAGACTTTATTTGATATGCTATGACTTGTGGAGTAGTGGGACTGAATTAACAGTGCATTACTCCTGCCCTGGTCGTAACATCGAATCACTCCAGACTAAGGAATCTCTCTAAGCTAGACTAACTAAGCATATTAAGGTGGAAGCATACCAAACAAACTGTTATGGGTTGGAGGAATGCACTTTCTTTGTCTAGTTCCACTACTCCACTGGTCACAACATATATTCAAAGGTTTTACCCAGTTACCGATACAGCCAATTATACACTTTTATCTATATTTGTTTCAGAATAAAAATCCACCACCGGGTTTCTTTAATTAGCAACAAAATTGTTGATTTATTATAAAACAAGGCATATTCTGTCAAGCTGCAAAGCTTATTAACACACAGTTTGAAGTCTTCTTTGGCCTCCTTGTCTCGAGAGACAATGGGTAAGTGCCTGGAGGTGGTCAGTAGTTTGTGGAGCAGCACCTGGAGTGGCTATAAAGGCCAATTCTAGAGTGACAGGCTCTTCCACAGGTGCTGCAGATAAAATTGGTTGTCGGGGCTGTTACACAGTTGACTCTCTCCCTGCGCTTCTGTCTTTTTTCCTGCCAACTGCGAAGTCTCTTCGACTCGCCACTCTTTAGCCCAGTTTGAAGTATGAAAGTATAAATATCTACCCTTCTAAAATATCCTAACACACACACTCCGGTTAAAGAAAAAAAATAAAGAAAAATGAAAGAAACTGGCTTTGCAGAGATCAACTTTTAAGGAAATACTTTGGCCAAGTTATTGTCAATTCTTGAAGAAAAAGGATAAGATATGGAATGTTCCAGTTGGTCTGGCGTCCGGGTACATGTAAATGGGGTGTCACTAGACATGTGTGGTTGTCACTGGGACCTTTTCCGAAGCAGTTCGTTCAGGAGATGTCAGGAGGAAGACTTCCAGAAGCTTTTTAGAATTTAGAAAATTTCTCAGGAGAAATGCTGCATCAGTTTCTCCAGCTCTCACACTGGATTCTCAGGGTTTCTCGAGGGGTGGAACAGGATGAGTTGGTGGCTTCTTTCTCTCAGCAGGCTGCAACCTCAACTGAACTTCAAACAATATCCAAAAACAAAACGTAAACTCCTGACAGCCATAAATCCAAACATGTGACTTCTCTAAGTCCAAACAGTGCCATAGTCCATAAGGCTCCAGCTGTTTACTTAGCTTAAGACATGTGACTTCTTGTAAGTGTTTTTTAAACAAAGTCTCAAGTGTCCTTCTAGTGACCCTTTAAAAAAAAACAAGTCCATGTATCTTCTCAGGTATTTTCCACAGTCTTTTAAACCCAAGTCCTCAAAAAATATATTAATAATGGAAGCACCTTCATGACAAAACATATAACAGTGATCAACCACAAAACAAAATGCACAGCGGTGGCAGAACAAGATCCCTCATTTAAAGTAAGACTTGCATTTCTATAGCACTATTCATGAGCTCAGGAGATATTTTTGAATTGTAGTCACTGCTGTAATGTTGAAATTACAGCCAATTTTCACACACAAACCGCAATGTGATAATGACCAGCTTGTGAGTTCAAGTCCCACTCCAGAAATGTGAGCATGTCGTCCAGGCTGCCACTCCACTGAGGGAGTGCCGCACTGCCAGAGCTGCGGTTGTTTAGATGCGTGCATCAAATCTAGACCTTGTCTTCCCTCTCAGGTGAATGTAAAAAGACTCGAGCCTGAAGTTGCACAAAGTGTGGGCTCGCACTTACCTCTAACATGTGGTTGCAATAGGTAAAACAGAATTGCAAGGTACATGTGCCACATTTAGGATTATGGCGCGATGCACTGGTCTGCGTTACTTATTTTAAATGGTTAGTATTGATATTTAAACAGGTGAGGATTTTGTTATGATCCTGTAGTGTTTTATTTTTCGGGAAGAATGCAGTGTGCCTTTATGGCTGGAAAAGAGCTGTACTGCTTTAAGGCAGCAAGCTCGAAAGACTGAGTCAAAGAGTGCATTCTCGTTGCCCAGAATACAACCATTTGGACTGAGCATCGAGAGATACATTGTTGCTGAATGACGTTTGAAACTAATTGAAAAGCTGGCTTTTGAGAGACAGTTAAGAAAGAAACAGACAGACAGCTGTGTGTTAGCACCTGAAAGGAGGGCTCTCGGACCATGTAAACTGAAGGAAGAGAATTTAGTCTGTTTATTTATTATTCTCTCTCAAAATTCTAGAAAGTCAAGCCAAAACAGAGATCTCTGATAATTTACACTGAAGGAGGGGAAGTTAGACTGTGACAATCTTTTATCCCTCAAAAAAATTCTAAAGCCAAATTGTTTCATTAAAAAAGTGTTTGCAAGTTGTTAATTGTTGAAATTCATCGCTGGAGAAGGAGCAATAATTTCAACTTCTGAATTAGACTACGGACTGTTCTACTGTTGAAGAACCTTTTCTCCCCCCATCGGAAGGCTGTGAGGACTTCAAGCAACCTTGGAATGTTCCACATCCAGCAGGAGTGTAAATCTGCAAGGACTCTAAATTTTTCTATTTTAAATGTTGTTTATATCTTCATAGTGTTTAGGAATTTTGTTTTTCTAATTAAACAGTTAATTTGTTGATTTAAAGACACCTGGTTTGGTTAGTCTCATTCGGGGGGTTAGTAGATGGTACAATTCGACTGGGTCTTTCTTTAATTTGGAAAGTTTAAAAATGATATATTAGGTGATCTGTGGAGGGATGGGATTAAATTAACAGTGCGTTTCTCCCATCACAATCAGAATCGTATATTTTGATGTGCGGCTTTGACTGGAGCTCTGTAATACCTACACAGGGAGGGAGAGAGATACAAATGATTTACGTGGAGGATCAGTTGAATCAAATAGAACTAAATTGGATTTTGCAACTTTAATTGCTTTTAGTCATAAATTAGTAAAGGCTAAAATCTGCTGAAAATTTGTGTTTCCCATTAAATGATTGGCCCTTGTCCCTCCAAGGAAGAATACTGGAATACATATAACAGCCAAAATCTCTTTCATGTTCTTCTGAGGTTTGATTATTAAACCAATCCAAGATTGAAGTTGAATCTGGATTGGATCCAAGAATCCAGCAGACTCCAGTGAGGCTGTTAATCCCCTATTTAGCAGCACATCTCCTTATGACATGAAGTTCCTTTGCTCTTCAATGAAATCACAACAACTTTAATCTCAAAATAATGAGAAACTACCTAATAAAATGTATTCCACATGCTTGCACTCTTTATACTGTATTCTCTTGTATTTTATGTATTGATTAATTAACCAGAATGTTGGTGTGAGTTGTGTTTGATTGACACACATTAGGTTCATGCAGTGTTGACAAGGAACACACTTGCAGATTCAAACTGATTTTTCAGTGCCTCCCGTTTTAAAGGGTTTCCTACTATATCTCTCTCTGTCATGTCCAACACGGTTGATTATTTGGCACATTGTTATCCACAGCTCATTCAGTGACTCCTTGCTGTGATCTCAGCTTAGTGGCAAACTTTGATGGATTTAAGTGGGGTCATTCACTGTAGCAATGGTGCATACATGGCATCAAGGCCTCTGTCACCATTTCTGAATGATACTAGCGCTAAAAGGGTTAAATTATAAGGACAGATTGGACAACTAAGTCCAGTAGTCCCTTGAATATGGAAGATTAATGGATGATCTAATTGAAGTGGTTCGGATAAAGAGAAACCATTTCCTTTGGTAGGGGTGTCCAGAACAAGGTGGTATAACCTTAAAGTTAGAGCTAGACCAGTCAGCTATGATGTCAAGAAGCACTTCTTCACACAAAGGATAGTGGAAATCTGGAACTCTGTCCCCCAAAAAACCTGTTGAGGTTGGGAGTCAATTGAAAAATTGAGATAGATAGAATTTTGTTAGGTAAAGGTGTCAAGGTATATGGAACTGTGGCAGGTACATGCAGTTGAGGGACGGATCAACTATGATCTCATTGAATAGCAGAAGAGCTGCAAGGGGCTGAATGGCCTCCTCCTATTCCTAATGTTCCTATCATGGTCTTTAAAGGAGCAAACTTACTGCAGATGGGGAGGAATAGACTAACCCCTAGACAGAGAGAATGTGAAGGATGAGAAGAGATATGTAAGAAATAAAGCAGAATGGGCAGATAAAAGGAGAGAAACAAGAGACTTGTACAAGAAAAAGAAAGACACAAAGAAGGAAAAGAAAGGAGAAATGAGAGGTCAAAAAGCTAATGATCTGGGCTATTGTTCTCTCCAAAGTATGATTACTAGCTTTTAACAGATGTCTGTTTTTAATAAAATTGTTGGATAGTAAGTGAAAGGGAAATGAAGAGATAGGGAGAGAGTGAGAGAGCTGATTTCAAGGATGGATTAACAAATGCTTTGCACGTGACAAGACAAAAACAGACTTGCAGGTTTGCCGAAATTAATTATTTGGCCCAGCTCTGTTCCTGCTCTCACCTGGGAAGTATAGAAATCTGTTTCATTGACAAATTAGTTTGACAATCAGCATGGCTGGTGACTAATCCTCAGGCAGTTCCTGACCCTGACACAGCAACAGAAGTTGACATGCAGTGTTTTCCACCAGTTAGCCCCACTCAGACTCATATTCAAAACATATTCACAACCGACTCTGAGCAGGCTTCCTACACTTCTCAGCACTTACTTTCATCCGCAGCTCACTAAGCTCAAAAACCATCTGTGTCTCATTCTGTTTGGGCCTGGAAAAGCTGCGGCTTTGACAGTTATGGTACAAGGCCTTGGTCCCTCATGTGTGTAGATTGATTATTTAAAGTAACATCCTCAATTGTTAAATTCCCACGAGGGAGTCCCAGTCTTGTGGCCATTCTACATCTGGCAACACATCAAACAAAGGTGAAAGAAGGAAACACTTATGTTTTATGTAATGTACCTTAATTTTATTTCAGCCATTGCTCAGTTGCAGCACTCACAGCTGTGAGCCAGAAGGTGGTGTGTTCACTTTAGAGTCTTGAGCACAAATACTAGACTGACACTCTAGTACTCGACTAAGGGAGTGCTGCACAGCCAAAGATGCCGGCTTTTGGATAAGATGTTAAATCAAGGCCCCATTCGCCTCTCAGGTGAATTTAAAAGATCCTTTGGCCCTATTCGAAGAAGAGCAGGGATATTTATCCCTCATTCAACATCACCGAAAAATAGAACATCCCGTCATTATCATATTATTGTTTGTAGGAGTTTGCTGTGCACAAATTGGTTGGCCCATTTCTTACATTACAACAGTGACTATGCTTCAAAAGTACTTAACTGGTAGTAAAGTGCTTCGGGATGTCATGAGATTGCAAAAGGTTCTATTGAAATGCACAACCTTTGGGTTAATGCTTTAATGTGGCTTGCATTGCGCTTAAACCCTAATTTTGAGTGACCCTTCATGATCCAGAGCCACACACCAATGTTCAAGCAATTTGGGGCCTGCCCATCTGGGCTGGACTGATTCAGCAGAGTGGGTCTTAGTTGGTGAGTGTTAAAGGGACTATCAGTTCCTGTGAGTGTATCTTCAAGCATCGAGTATTCAAATTAACCTTGACATAACAATCAGTACAGTACAACCCAGCATCAGGAGCTTATATAAGTTATATTGTCGTATTAATCACTTCTGCCTAATGGTACATGAATAAACTTAAGACTTTGCTAAACCTATTGTGACTTCTTGTAATTAATACAGGGTGCTTCTTGTATGTTTGTCTTCCAGGAAGCTCTGAACAGTTGGAAAACAATTTTTTTAAGGATTCATAAATTGGAAAGAATATTATATTTTCTTGTAGAGAGATTCTCATTGCTGCAATCCAAATGCTGGAAGGATGTTGCTATGGCGATCTGGCAGTTTCTATTTGAGAATACATGTTCCAAACACCTCTATGCCCAATGGGGGGGGTTGCAGTACAAATTCGCCAGAACGATACCGGAGCTTAAAGGGTTAAATTGTGACGGGCTGCAGAAACTTGGCTTGTTTTCCCTTGAGAATAGAAGATTGAGGGCTGATCTAATCAAGGTACTTAAAATGTTAAAGTGGAAATCTGTAAATCTCGCCTCCAAGAAGCTGTAGATTCTGGTGTCACATGGAGCTGTCAAGATTAACACTGATAGTTTTTTTAGGTAAGGGTATCAAAGGATATGGAAAATGGAGTCGAATTTTGAAGTAGGCTTGAGGGGCTGAATGGCCTCTTCCTAGTCCTGTGTAACAGACTTGAGGGACTGAGTGACCTCCTCCTGCTCCTGTGTGACAACTTAAAGCCATGCCATTTTCTTTTATTTATTTATTCTCAGGATGTGAGGGTCTCTGGCAAGGCCAGTATTTATTGCCCATCCCCAACTGACTTGAGAAGTTTGGTGGGGTGGTTGGCGGGGCGGGGGATGGGCTGGTGCAGGTGAGTCGTCTTCTTTGAACTGCTGCAGTCTATCGTAGCAGCTTTGATGCAGCTGAGTAGCTGGTTAGGCCGTTTCAGGGGGCAAATAAGAGTCTGGAGTCACATGTAGGTTGACTGGCTAAGGACGGTAGATTTTCTTTGCTAAAGGACATTAGTAGTCTGATCAAGATACTTAGTGTTAAAAAGATTAGCTAGGGTAGATACAGAGATCAGGAAGTACTTTTTCTCACATAGGGCAGTGGAAATCTTGAATTCTCGCCTCCAAAAGGCCATTTTGTAAAAATATGTGAGACATTTTCTTTTCCTTAATTGGTGAACCAGATGTCTTTTTACAAAAATCCAGTAGTTTATTGATCACGACTAGTTTTTTATTCCACATTTATTTAATTAACAGAAATTCAAATTCCCCAACTGTTGTGATGGGACTTAAATTCATGCTTTTGGATTATTAGTCCAATAACCTAATCACTACACTGTGTGTAGTACCCAACAACTGAACCCAGGTCATTTCAGAAAAGGATTAACATCAGTCACACTGCATACTTCCAGGACCGACGAAACTATCAAACAGGTTTATTTGAAGACTCGTTCACAGTGATCAGCTGTACAGATGTGGGAAGGAGGGCGCCCATCTCAAGGGGCACTGGCTCCAGTCGTGGGACAGGAAGGAACTGTACCATTGGGGCAAGTTGTACCTGAATTGGGCTGAAATCAAGAATCTAGTGGAAAGAATAAATAGTGCTGTAAAAAGAGCTAAAAACCAATAAAAGATATTTGGTGGGGAGGGGGATTCGGGGTGAAAGTGTCAGATAGAAATAATGGTAACCTAAAGAGAAGAATGAGAGGGGATAAAGATAAGGAAAGAACTCAAGACGTCCCAAAGCACTTCACAGGCAGTGGAGTCATTTTTGTAATGTAGGAAACTTGTCAGCCAATTTTTGCACAGCAAACAGTGATAATGACCAAATAATCTGATTTAGTCATTGATTGAGGGATAAATATAGGCCAGGATGAGCTCCCCTGCTCATATTTGAATTGTGCTGTGGGGTCTTTTATATTCACCCAAGAGAGCACTTGGAACCTCAGCTTAACATCTTATCCAAAAGACAGCTCCTCCAACTGTGCAGCATTCCTTCAGTAGCAGGAATGTCAGTCTAGATCATGGGTTCTAGTCTCTGGAGTGGGACTTGAACCAATGACTCTCTGAATGGAGAGGCAGCAGTGCTACCCCTGAGCCATGAGTCACACTGTAAGCCACCTGGGAAATCCCTACATTGGGTTTTCTTGCTAATTAACAAAAATTAACTTAAATACTATGACTGACTGTACACTTTCTTAAATTCATTGTTATACTGAGTCTTACTGACTTTTTTTTATTGCTGCTGTAATACACCCTGGGTAAAAAACAGCTGAGAGGAGACTTGTTAGGAAATTGTGATTTGAACCTTCATTGACCAAACTGCAAAAAGGTAAGCTTCATCAGAAATCTAGTAGAGTGTGAACACAGACACCTTGCTATGTGAGGACTAAAAGATAAACACCTTAGCAGAATCTCAGAGGTGCAGATGTGGGTAGAGCTGAGACAAAATAGCTGAGTTCCAAGGCCACCATGTATTCCTTGCTTGGACAACCATGAGCATTGAAATGTTGAAGAACTAGTAAGACTCCATGCATGTGAAGTCAGAGATCTTGAGACAATGGGATGGATTTTATGGTGGGTGGGGGGAGCTGTCCACTGACCGAAAAGTGGGTGGCAATCCCGCCTCCGCCGGGCCTGGGGATCCAGACCGTATTTTATGGTCCCCAGGCCATTAATTGGTCTTGGGCGGGAGTTACACCTCATTGAGGCAGGAAGTCCTGCCTAATGGAGCTGCCGGCCAATCAGTGGGCTAGCAGCTCCTGGTACCAGCAGCACCATCGGGAGCGGTGGCCGCTGCTGGGACTTCTACCTAGCTTCGTGATGAAGGTGATGGAGAGCACGGAAAAGAGGTGAGTTTTTTAGGGCTCGCCAGGGGCAATCTGTCGGGCGCTGGTAAGACAAGGGGGGGTGGTTGGTTAGAGGGGAGGGGAGCATGTTGGGCATTGGGAGCAGTTGGGGACGGTTGGGCTTTCAGGGGCAGCCCTCCATGGGGCACAGGGTGCCCGATCAGGAGGGCTCCCCTCAGGCTGCCAGAAGGCCAGCTACTTTTATCAGGCAGCTTTTCTGAGGCCCAGCCGCCTGCCAGCCAAACGTAAAATCCGCATGGTGGCAGGCGGAGGCCCTTAAGTGGCTATTAATTGGCCACTTAAGGGCCTTGATTGGCCTGGGGGAGGCAGGTAGTTTCTCACTGCGGCTGCCCGCGTAAATTGGTGGCGGAGGCGGGGGAAAGTTGAGAAGGGCCCCCCCGAGCCTCCCACTCCATTTTACGCACACCCCGCCCCCCACCCCGCTGCCCCCACCACCATTTTGGGGAGCGTAAAATTCCGGCCTATGACCTAACTTGGGCTGGCAGATGGGGACATGACATCTTTTGTAGTTGGGCCGTACAGATAATAATCATAGAATCACATAAGAATCAAAGAAGGTTTAAGGCACAGAAAGAGGCCACTTGGCCCATCGTGTCTGTGCCAGCCGAAAAATGATCCATCTATTCTAATCCCACCTTCCAGCATTTGGTCTGTAGCCCTACAGATTACAGCACTTGAGGTGCATATCCAGACTCCTTTTGAATGAGTTGAGGGTCTCTGCCTCAACTACCCCTTCAGGCAGTGAGTTCCAGACCATCACCACCGTCTGGGTGAAAAAAGCTTTTCCCCATCTCCGCTATAATTCTTCTACCAATCACTTTAAATCTATGCCCCCTCATCACTGACCTGTCTGCTAAGGTGAATAGATCCTTCACCTCCACTCTATCCAGGCCCTTCAAAATTTTGTACATTCCAATCAGATATCCCTTCAGCCTTCTCTGTTCCAAGGAGAACAACCCCAGCCTATCCAATCATTCCTCATAGCTGCATTTTTACAGTCCTGGCAACATCCTCGTAAATCTCCTCTGTACCCTCTCTAGTGCAATTACATCCTTTCTGTAATGAGGTGACCAGAACTGCACACAGTACTCAAGTTGTGGCCTAACCAATGAGTTATACAGTTCCAGCATAACCTCCCTGCTCTTGTATTCTATACCTCAGTTAATAAAGGAAAGGATTCCATATACCTTCTTAACCACCTTATCGACTGTCCTGCTACCTTCAGGGATCTGTGGATATTCACTCCAAGGTCCCTCACTTCCTCTACACCTCTCAGCATTTTCTCATTAATTGTGTATTCCTTTGCCTTGTCTGACCTCCCCAAATGCATCACCTCATACTTCTCCAAGATGAATTCCATTTGACACTTTTCTGCCCATCTGACCATCTTCCTGCAGCCGACAGCTATCCTCCTCGCTATCTACCACACGGTCAATCTTTGTGTCATCCACAAATTTCTTGATCACACCCCCTACATTTACGTCCAAATCATTATTATACACCACAAAAAGCAGGGGATTCAGTTCTGAGCCCGGTGGAATGCCACTGGAAACAGCCCTCCAGTTGCTAAAACAGCCATCAACAATTACCCTTTGTTTCCTGACACTGAGCCAATTTTGTATCCACCTTGCTGCATTTCCCTGGATCCCATAGTATTTTTTTTTTTAACCAGTCTGCCATGTGGGACCTTGTCAAAAGCTTTGCTAATATCCATGTAGACCACATCAACTGTACTACCCTCATCTATCTTCCTTGTTACTTCTTCAAAAAATTCTATCAAGTTGGTCAAACAAGATCTTCCCTTAACAAGTCCATGCTGGCTCTCCTTGATTAACCTGTGTCTTTCTAAGTGACAGTTTATGCTGTCTCTCAGAATAGATTCCAATAATTTGCCCATTACTGAGGTTAGACCGATTGGCCTGTAATTATTTGGTCTATCCTTCGCTCCCTTTTTAAACAGAGGGACAGCGCTCGCAATTCTCCAATCCTCTGGCACCACACCTGTATCCAGTAAGGGCTGAAAAATGATGGTCAGACCGTCTGCTATTTCCTCTCTTGCTTCTTTTAACAGCCGAGGATACATTTCATCTGGCCCTGGTGATTTATCAACTTTCAAGGATGCTATTCCCATTAATACTTTCTCTCTCCTTATATTTATCACATCCAATATTTCATACTCTTTTTCCTTAACTACAATAACTGCATTGTTCCCCTCTTTTGTGGAGACAGATGCAAAGTACTCATTAAGAACCATACCAATATCTTTCGCTCCTACACATAGGTTACTTTTTAGTCTTTTATGGGCCCTACTCTCTCCTTAGTTATCCTCTTACTCTTAATGTATTGATAAAACATCTTTGGGTTCATCTTGATTTTGCTTGCCAATATTCTTTCATGCCCTCTCTTTGCTTTCCTAATTTCCTTTTTGATTTCACCCTTCCACTTTCTATGCTCCTCTCTGCTTTCTGTAGTATTGAGTTCTTGGTGTCGGACATAAGCTTCCCTTGACTGCCTTATCTTACCCTGTAAGCTCTAGATTTGGCCGCCTCACCCTTTTTCTTTGTGGGAACATGTTTACTCTGAACCCCTTGAATATCCCCTTTGAATGCCTCCCACTGTTCTGAGACTGATTTACCTTCAAGTAGCTGTTTCCAGTCCACTTACGCTAAATCACTCCTCAGTTTAGTAAAATTGGCCTTGCCCCAATTGAGAACTCCAACTCCTTTTCTATTGCTGTCCTTTTCCATAATTATATTAAAATTGACTGAATTATGATCATCACCAAAATGCTCTCCCACTGCCACTCCTTCCACCTGCCCATCTTCATTTCCTAAAACTAAATCTAAAACTGTGCCCTCTCTAGTTGGACTTGCTACATACTGAGCAAAAATGTTCTCCTGAATGCACCTCAAGAATTCTGCTTCCTCAATTCCTTTCACACTAAAACTATCCCAGTTAATATTAGGGTAATTAAAATCCCCTACTATTACAGCCCTAGTGTTTTTGCACTTCTCCAAGATTTGCCGACATTTCTGCTCTTCTATCTCCCTCTGACTGTTTGGAGGTCTATAGTACACGCCCAGCAGTGTGATTGTCCCTTTTTTGTTCCTTAGCTCAATCCATATTGCCTCATTTGATGAACCTTCCAACCTATCATCGCTCCACACAGCTGTAATAGTTTCCTTGACCAAAATTGCACTCCCCCTCCTTTCTTATCCCCCTCCCTATCCTGTCTGAAAACCCTGTAACCAGGAACGTTGATCTGCCATTCCTGTCTCTCCTTAAGCCATGTTTCTGTAATAACTATGATATCATACTGCCACGTGTCTATCTGTGCCCTCAGCTCATCTGCTTTATTTGCTATGCTCCTTGCATTGAAATAGATACCCTTGAGCACTGCCAAACTTTAAAAAAATGTTTAACCCTCGTTTCCTGTGTCTTCCAGACTCATCCATTAATTTTCCACCTTCCATTTTCATTTCTGATTTTGTCCCAGCTGAGTTGACACTCAGGTCCCCATCCCCCTGCCAAACTAATTTAAACCCTCCCCAACAGCACTAGCAAAACATCCGGCAAGGAACTCAGTCCCGGCTCTGTTCAGGTGCAACCTATCCGGCCAGTACAAGTCCCATCTCCCCCAGAGCCGGTCCCAATGTCCCAGAAATCTAAAGCCCTCCCTCCTGCACCATCTTCCAGCCATGCATTCATTTGTCTTATCCTTCTATTTCTATACACACTTGCTCGTGACACTGGGAGTAATCCGGAGATTACTACTTTTGAGGTCCTGCTTGCTAATTTCTTTCCTAGCTCCCTAAATTCTGACTGCAAGGCCACATCCCTCTTTCTACCTATGTTGCTGGTTCCGATGTGGACCATGACTGCTGGCTGTTCACCCTCCCTCTTCAGGATGCTCTGCAGCCGCTCAGTGACATCCTTAATCCTGGCACCAGGGAGGCAACACACCATCCTGGATTCACATCTGCGGCCACAGAAACACCTGACTGTTCCCCTGACTATTGAATCACCAATCACTATGGCTCTTCCAGTCTTCTTTGTACCCCCCTGTGCAGCTGAGCCACCCGTGGTGCCATGGACTTGCTCTGGCTGCACTCCCCAGGTGAAGCATCACTGTCCTCAGTATTCAGAACTGAATACCTGTTGGAGAGTGAGATGCACTCAGGGTCTCCTGCACTACCTGCCTGGTTCTTTTTGACTGTCTGGTGGTCCTGTCTGAAAACCCTGTAACCAGGAACGTTGATCTGCCATTCCTGTCTCTCCTTAAGCCATGTTTCTGTAATAACTATGATATCATACTGCCACGTGTTTTAAACCACTGCAAAAAAAAAACCCTTAACAAATGTAATCACCTCTAAGTCTGCCAAATGATGCTTCACCTCCCGAAGGACGTGGATGAGCTTTCCGGACGTCGATGGTGGGCACTGAGGAAATGGCTTATTACCTGCACCAGATTCCACCCCCCCTCCCCCCCCCCCTTTACCCCCCTTCCACCCCCCCCCACCCCCGTCCCCTTCCCTGCTCCACCCTCTCAGCTCACCCCCTCACAACCCCGTCCCAGCCCGCCCCCCCCTCGCACCATCTTCACCCCGCACCCCCTTCCCCTGCACCCCCCCCCACCCCCTCCCTCTACCCCTCCCCCTTGCATCCCCTCCTCCCACCGGCACCATCCTACACCTGTGTAGGGGCCCCAACAACCCCACTGCCTTGTGGGCGTCTCGGGAGAGACCAAGGCTAAGGGAGTAAACCCTAACAGAAAATCCGGAGCGGAACCCCGTAGGCGGTCATGTGTCACCTTTGGCATGTTTCCGGCAGTTCCTGCAGCCATACTGGTGCCAAACGTCGTGTCCTGCACTCCTTTGGACCCCACCAGAAAGGCCGAGAGGGGGGTTTTGACGACTGGGCAACTCTCAACCTCCATAAATTTGCCCAGGCATGCGCCATGGAGAGGTCACTCCATAGTTGCCTCACAGCGACTGAAACAACACGGAAGGCAGCAGTTACGGGTTATAAGTCCAGATAAATTGGCGTAGAAACTGGGCGCCACGGGTTGCCTTTGTCGGTGGGAGAGGTCATTGCACCTCACTGGACAGCTACCGCCCGCCTCAAACCGGGCAGCCCCCGGTCAATAAGGTTCTGTCCCGCCACAGTCTGCCTGCTTCAATGGGTGCTTGGAGCTCAGGGTCATTGCCCGAAAGGTGGACTGATACACCGCACCAAACAACATGAAAAAAGGAAAGAAGGTACCAGCCCTTCGCTTTGCAAGCTGGAACGTCAGAACTATGTGTCCTGGCCTGTCGGAAGACCTTACACAAATCAACGATTCTCGGAAGACCGCCATCATTAACAACGAGCTCAGTAGACTCAATGTGGACATTGCAGCACTTCAGGAGACTCGCCTCCCCGCGAGTGGCTCTCTAGCAGAGCAAGACTACACCTTCTTCTGGCAGGGCAGGGATCCTGAAGAACCAAGACAGCATGGAGTGGGCTTCGCCATCAGAAACTCCTTGCTCAGCATGATAGAGCCTCCCTCAAATGGCTCGGAACGCATACTGTCCATCCGACTGCTCACCACCTCTGGTCCAGTACACCTACTCAGCATCTATGCTCCAACACTCTGTTCCGCACCTGAAGCTAAAGACCAGTTCTATGAACAACTCCATAACATCATTAGCAGCATCCCCAACACCGAACACCTATTCCTGCTGGGGGACTTTAATGCCAGGGTTGGGGCCGACCATGACTCATGGCCCTCCTGCCTTGGGCGCTATGGCGTTGGAAGGATGAATGAGAACGGGCAGAGACTGCTTGAGTTGTGTACCTATCATAACCTCTGCATCACCAACTCGTTCTTTCACACTAAACCCTGTCACCAGGTTTCATGGAGGCACCCAAGATCACGTCGTTGGCACCAGCTAGACCTCATTGTCACAAGGCGAGCCGCCTTAAACAGTGTTCAAATCACACGCAGCTTCCACAGTGCGGACTGCGACACCGACCACTCCCTGGTGTGCAGCAAGGTTAGACTCAGACCAAAGAAGTTGCATCATTCCAAGCAGAAGGGCCACCCGCGCATCAACACGAGCAGAATTTCTCACCCACAGCTGTTACAAAAATTTCTAAATTCACTTGTAACAGCCCTTCAAAACACTCCAACAGGGGATGCTGAGACCAAGTGGGCCCACATCAGAGACGCCATCTATGAGTCAGCTTTGACCACCTACGGCAAAAGTGCGAAGAGAAATGCAGACTGGTTTCAATCTCATAATGAAGAGCTGGAACCTGTCATAGCCGCTAAGCGCATTGCACTTTTGAACTACAAGAAAGCCCCCAGCGATTTAACATCCGCAGCACTTAAAGCAGCCAGAAGTACTGCACAAAGAACAGCTAGGCGTTGCGCAAACGACTACTGGCAACACCTATGCAGTCATATTCAGCTGGCCTCAGACACCGGAAACATCAGAGGAATGTATGATGGCATGAAGAGAGCTCTTGGGCCAACCATCAAGAGGATCACCCCCCTCAAATCTAAATCGGGGGACATAATCACTGACCAACGCAAACAGATGGACCGCTGGGTTGAGCACTACCTAGAACTGTACTCCAGGGAGAATGCTGTCACTGAGACTGCCCTCAATGCAGCCCAGCCTCTACCAGTCATGGATGAGCTGGACATACAGCCAACCAAATCGGAACTCAGTGATGCCATTGATTCCCTAGCCAGCGGAAAAGCCCCTGGGAAGGACAGCATTACCCCTGAAATAATCAAGAGTGCCAAGCCTGCTATACTCTCAGCACTACATGAACTGCTATGCCTGTGCTGGGACGAGGGAGCAGTACCCCAGGACATGCGCGATGCCAACATCATCACCCTCTATAAAAACAAAGGTGACCGCGGTGACTGCAACAACTACCGTGGAATCTCCCTGCTCAGCATAGTGGGGAAAGTCTTTGCTCGAGTCGCTCTGAACAGGCTCCAGAAGCTGGCCGAGCGCGTCTACCCTGAGGCACAGTGTGGCTTTCGTGCAGAGAGATCGACTATTGACATGCTGTTCTCCCTTCGTCAGATACAGGAGAAATGCCGTGAACAACAGATGCCCCTCTACATTGCTTTCATTGATCTCACCAAAGCCTTTGACCTCGTCAGCAGACGTGGTCTCTTCAGACTACTAGAAAAGATCGGATGTCCACCAAAGCTACTAAGTATCATCACCTCATTCCATGACAATATGAAAGGCACAATTCAACATGGTGGCTCCTCATCAGAGCCCTTTCCTATCCTGAGTGGTGTGAAACAGGGCTGTGTTCTCGCACCCACACTTTTTGGGATTTTCTTCTCCCTGCTGCTTTCACATGCGTTCAAATCCTCTGAAGAAGGAATTTTCCTCCACACAAGATCAGGGGGCAGGTTGTTCAACCTTGCCCGTCTAAGAGCGAAGTCCAAAGTACGGAAAGTCCTCATCAGAGAACTCCTCTTTGCTGACGATGCTGCTTTAACATCTCACACTGAAGAATGCCTGCAGAGTCTCATCGACAGGTTTGCGTCTGCCTGCAATGAATTTGGCCTAACCATCAGCCTCAAGAAAACGAACATCATGGGGCAGGATGTCAGAAATGCTCCATCCATCAATATTGGCGACCACGCTCTGGAAGTGGTTCAAGAGTTCACCTACCTAGGCTCAACTATCACCAGTAACCTGTCTCTAGATGCAGAAATCAACAAGCGCATGGGTAAGGCTTCCACTGCTATGTCCAGACTGGCCAAGAGAGTGTGGGAAAATGGCGCACTGACACGGAACACAAAAGTCCGAGTGTATCAGGCCTGTGTCCTCAGTACCTTGCTCTACGGCAGCGAGGCCTGGACAACGTATGCCAGCCAAGAGCGACGTCTCAATTCATTCCATCTTCGCTGCCTTCGGAGAATACTTGGCATCAGGTGGCAGGACTATATCTCCAACACAGAAGTCCTTGAAGCGGCCAACATCCCCAGCTTATACACACTACTGAGTCAGCGGCGCTTGAGATGGCTTGGCCATGTGAGCCGCATGGAAGATGGCAGGATCCCCAAAGACACATTGTACAGCGAGCTCGCCACTGGTATCAGACCCACCGGCCGTCCATGTCTCCGTTATAAAGACGTCTGCAAACGCGACATGAAATCGTGTGACATTGATCACAAGTCGTGGGAGTCAGTTGCCAGCATTCGCCAGAGCTGGCGGGCAGCCATAAAGACAGGGCTAAATTGTGGCGAGTCGAAGAGACTTAGTAGTTGGCAGGAAAAAAGACAGAGGCGCAAGGGGAGAGCCAACTGTGCAACAGCCCCAACAAACAAATTTCTCTGCAGCACCTGTGGAAGAGCCTGTCACTCCAGAATTGGCCTTTATAGCCACTCCAGGCGCTGCTTCACAAACCACTGACCACTTCCAGGCGCGTATCCATTGTCTCTCGAGATAAGGAGGCCCAAAAGGTGGTCACCCATTCCCTCTCTCCCTGCATTATGCTGGTTTGAAAAACATTGTGCGAGAAAATCACCCACAAATCTGGCAATATCCCATTCGTAAGTTTTCACTAATTGTGCTTGCATGAGGCCTTTGAAGAGGCTGCAAACATTAAGCTGGAACTTTTTGGGCGCAAGGACATGAACAGGTTCATTTTCAACTGTTTGAATGTTTTGTTTTAAATTTACAAAGATATTTTATTTATTCATTCATGGGATGTAGGCATCACTGGGTATGCCAGCATTTATCGCCCATCCCTAATTGCCCTTGAGAAGGTGGTGGTGAGCTGCCTTCTTGAACTGCTCCAGTCCATGTGAGGTAGGTACAACCACAGTGCCATTAGGAATGGAGTTCCAGGATTTTGACCCAACGACAGTGAAGGAATGACAATAAAATTCCAAGTCAGAATGGTGTGTGACTTGGAGGGGAACCTTGCAGGTGGTGGTGTTCCCATGCATCGACTGCCCTTGTCCTTCTCAGTGGTAGAGGTTGCAGGTTTGGAAGGTGCTGTCTAAGGAGCCTTGGTGCGTTGCTGCAGTGCATCTTGTAGATGGTACACACTGCTGCCACTGTGGTGGTGGAGGGAGTGAATGTTTGTGCAGGGTGTGACTATCAAGAGGGCTGCTTTGTCCAGGATGGTGTCGAGCTTCTTGAGTGTTGTTGGAGCTGCACCCATCCAGGCAAGTGGAGAGTATTCCATCACACTCCTGACTTGTGCCTTGCAGATGGTGGACAGGCTTTGGGGAGTCAGGAGGTGAGTTACTCATCGCAGGATTCCTAGCCTCTGACCTGCTCTTGTAGCCACGGTATTTATATGGCTACTCCAGTTCAGTTTCTAGTCAATGGTAGCCCCTAGGATGTTGATAGTGGGGGATTCAGCAATGGTAATGCCATTGAATGTCAAGGGGAGATGGTTAGATTCTCTCTTGTTGGAGATGGTCATTGCCTGGCACTTATGTGGCGCAAATGTTACTTGCCACTTATCAGCCCAAGCCTGGATATTGTCCTGGTCTTGCTGCATTTCTACACGGACTGTTTCAGTATTTGAGGAGTCGCAAATTGTGCTGAACGCATTGTGCAATCATCAGCGAACATCCCCACTTCTGACCGTTTGATTGAAGGAAGGTCATTGATGAAGCAGCTGAAGATGGTTGGGCCGAGGACACTACCCTGAGGAACTCCTGCCGTGATGTCCTGGAGCTCAGATGATTGACCTCCAACAACCACAGCCATCTTCCTTTTCACTAGGTATGACTCTAACCAGCAGAGAGTATTCCCCCTGATTCCCATTGACTCCGGTTTTGCTCGGGCTCCTTGATGCCATACTTGGTCAAATGCTGCCTTGATGTCAAGGGCAGTCACTCTCACCTCACCTCTTGAGTTCAGCTCTTTTGTCCATGTTTGAACCAAGGCCGGAATGAGGTCAGGACCTGAGTGGCCCTGGCAGAAGCCAAACTGAGCATCACTGAGCAGGTTATTGCTAAGCAAGTGCTGCTTGATGGCACTGTTGATGACACCTTCCATCACTTTGCTGATGATTGGGAGTAGATGATGGGGCGGTAATTGGCCGGGTTGGACTTGTCCTGCTTTTGGTGTACAGGATATACCTGTGCAATTTTCCACATTGCTGGGTAGATGCCAGTGTTGTAGCTATACTGGAACAGCTTGGTGAAAGGTGCGGCAAGTTCTGGAGCATAGGTCTTCAGTACTATTGCCGGAATATTGTCAGGACCCATAGCCTTTGCAGTATCCAGTGCCTTCAGTCGTTTCTTGACATCACGCGGAGTGAATCGAATTGGCTGAAGTCTGGCATCTGTGATGCTGGGGACTTCAGGAGGCGGCCGAGATAGATCATCAACTTAGCACTTCTGGCTGAAGATTATTGCAAATGCTTCGGCCTTATCTTTCGCACTGATATGCTGGGGTCCCCCATCATTGAGGATGGGGATATCTGTGGAGCCACCTCCTCCAGTTAATTGTTTAATTGTCCATCACCATTCACGACTGGATGTGGCAGGACTGCAGAGCTTAAATCTGATCCATTGGTTATGGGATCGCTTAGCTCTTTCTATCACATGCTGCTTACGCAGTTTGGCATACAAGTAGTCCTGGGTTGTAGCTTCACCAGGTTGACACCTCATTTTGAGGTATGCCTGGTGCTGCTCCTGGCTTGCCCTCGTGCACTCTTCATTGAACCAGGGTTGGTCTCCTGGCTTGATGGTAATGGTAGAGTGGGGGATATGCCGGGCTATGAGGTTACAGATTGTGGTTGAGTACAATTCTGCTGCTGCTGATGGCCCACAGCGCCTCATGGATGCCCAGTTTTGCATTGCTAGATCTGTTCAAAATCTATCCCATTTAGCATGGTGATAGTACCACACAACACGATGGATGGTATCCTCAATGTGAAGGCGGGACTTCGTCTCCACAAGGACTGTGTGGTGGTCACTCCTACCAATACAGTCATGGACAGAAGCATCTGCAGCAGGCAGATTGGTGAGGACGAGGTCAAGTATGTTTTTCACTCGTGTTGGTTCCCCCACCACCTGCCACAGACCCATTCCAGCAGCTATGTCCTTTAGTACTCGGCCAGCTTGGTCAGTAGTGGTGCTACCGAGCCACTCTTGGTGATGGACATTGAAGTCCCCCACCCAGCGTACATTTTGTGCCCTTGCCACGCTCAGTGCTTTCTCCAAGTGGTGTTCAACATGGAGGACTACTGAGTCATCAGCTGAGGGAGGGCGGTAGGTAGCAATCAGTAGGAGGTTACCTTGTCCATGTTTGACCTGATGCCATGAGACTTCATGGGGTCCGGAGTCGATGTTGAGGACTCCCAGGGCAACTCCCTCCCTACTGTATATCACTGTCCCGCCACCTCTGGTGGATCTGTCCTGCCGGTGGGACAGGACGTACCCGGGGATCGTGATTGCAGTGTCTGGGACATTGTCTGGAAGATATGATTCCGTAAGTATGACTATGTCAGGCTGTTGTTTGACTAGTCTGTGAGACAGCTCTCCCAACTTTGGCACAAGCCCCCAGATGTTAGTAAGGAGGACATTGCAGGGTCGACAGGGCTGGGTTTGCTGTTGTCGTTTCCGGTGCCTCGGTCGATGCCGGGTGGTCCGTCTGGTTTCATTCCTTTTTATTGACTTCGTAGCCATTAGGTACAACTGAGTGGCTTGCTGGGCCATTTCAGAGGGCATGTAAGAGTTAACCACATTGCTGTGGGTCTGGAGTCACATGTCGGCCAGACCAGGTAAGGACAGCAGATTTCCTTCCCTAAAGGACATTCGTGAACCAGATGGGTTTTTACAACAATCGACAATGGTTTCATGGCCATCATTAGACTAGCTTTTAATTCCAGATGTATTAATTAAATTCAAAATCCACCTTCTGCTGTGGTGGGATTCGAACCCATGTCCCCAGAGCAATACCCATTGATCAATATTGTACCCAGATCTAACTAAAAAACAGTTTTATATATATTTTTTCAGTAATTTGACAGTAATTTTCTGTAATTTATAATTGGCTTACTCAAAGGTGGTGGGTTGACCCTATAAGTTAAATGCTTATCTTTTGTGATAAATTAATTTTCAGTTGTAACGATCATACTTTACCAAATTACCGCTCTTAACTATATCAAGGGATATCTTTAAAAGCAAAATCCTTTTAAAGAGATAATTCTGTTTTAAAGCACTGCCCAATTGCACTGGGTCATGACAGATTTTGCATTTTGTAATATGCAAATTAGTCAGAACAGAAACTCAGGGAAAAACAATGCTTTTCAAAACACATAATATTTTTGTCACAGTTTTCTGCAGAATCACCAATTACACCCAAAGCAGAACTTCTATCCCTTTAAATTGCCTGTATAGCAAGGTAGAGACATCAGCAACCAAAAGCACCATCAAGGTGTATGATCATAATGAGGACAGTTAGCCAAATAAAAGTGCTGCAAAATAATGCATGTCTCATAAGAAATAAAACAAATCAATTAGAGTGAGGCCATGTTCTTTGGGAACTGGGCTGACTGATCCTTTGTCCCCTTCACCGTCAGGTCAGACTACCTGAAGGTGCTGGGGATATGGTTTGGAAGGGCCGGGGCGTGCACCAAAACCTGGGAGGAGCGAGTAGCCAAGGTACAACAAAAGTTGAACATGTGGGGGCAGCGATCTCTCTCCATTGTGGGTAAGAACCTGGTCATCAGGTGCGAGGCGCTCACGTTGTTGCTGTACGTGGCGCAGGTCTGGCCCATACCCCACTCCTGCGCCGTGGCAGTCACCCGAGCCATTTGCCACTTCACCTGGGGATCTAAAATGGACCGGGTCCGGAAGGACACGATGTTCAAATCTCTGGACAAGGGCGGGAAAAATGTACCCAACGTGGCCCTCATCCTGATGACCACCTTCGTGTGCGGCTACATCAAGCTGTGTGTAGACCTCCAGTACGCAAACTCCAAGTGTCACTACGTGCTGAGGTTCTATCTGTCCCCGGTGTTGCGAAGGATGGGCCTGGTCACATTGCCGCGGAACGCTCCGTGCAGTTGGACTGTGCCGTACCACCTATCCTTCGTGGAGCAGTTTCTGCGGGAAAACACCTTTGACCACCGATCCATCAGGCAGTGGTCTGCACGGAATGTCCTCAAGGCCCTATGGGAAAAGGAGACGGTGGATCCTGTCGGATGGTTCCCCGAGCAGACCGCCAAAGTCATTTGGCGGAATGCCTCATCACCAGAACTTTCAAACAAGCACCAAGATGTAGCTTGGCTGGTGGTGAGAAGAGCCCTCCCCGTCAGATCCTTCCTGCACGCCCGAAGTCTCGCCCCCTCCGCGCAGTGCCCCCGCGGTGGCTGTGGTGGGGAAGAGACGGTTGCCCACCTCCTCATGGAATGTGTCTTTGCAAAGCAGGTGTGGAAAGAGATGCAGTGGTTTTTGTCGAGGTTCATCCCAAGCAACTCTGTAACACAGGAGTCTGTGCTCTGCGGGCTGTTCCCAGGGACGCACACCGAGCCAAACATCAACTGCTGCTGGAGGACTATCAATTTGGTGAAAGACGCCCTTTGGTCTGCCCCAAACTTGCTGGTCTTCCAGCGCAAAGAGTTGTCCACCACCGAATGTTGCAGACTGGCACATTCCAAGGTCCAGGACTACGTGCTGAGGGACGCACTAAAGCTTGGGGCAGCCGCAGCAAAGGCTCAATGGGGAAAGACCACAGTGTAAGGTCCCCCCACCAAGCTGAACTGAGGGGCTGGATCCATGGGAAACCCCTCGAACTGTATCGGGAAAATTTTCATTTGCTGTAAAATGTAAAAATGTTAATGGCATGACAAATGAAATGGAAGGGTTGTGAGGCAACTCATGATTGTATTGAAGGAAACTGATCTCCCTTGTAATGTTTGTATTTTTTGGTGCTGTTTGAAACTGTTTGGCAGTGTAATTTTTACAGATTTTTATGAATAAAGTATATTTTGGAAATTTTAAAAAAATCAATTAGAAACACAATTTGAGCTTTTAAGTTGTAGTACAAGGTTGTAAAGGGTTAATACCGAAGACAGTGAGAGACACCCCTCCCACTGTACAAGCGATAGTGTAACAGTCACATGAGATAGGCTTGAACAGAAGAATGTATAGCAGCACGAAGGATGCTAGCTTAGCTGGCTTGCTGAAAGTGTATATAGTAACTTTAAATCATAAAGTGTTATTAGTTAACCTTTATCAGAATCCAAGATTTTCTCTAGAACACCCTACAATTCTACTAATATGAATACAACTAAACCCAACATGGTGGCAGCAGTAAAACAACAGTAAAACAGCGGTGAAAGTGACCAGGAGAATTTGAAGATCTCCTTACTTTTAAAAGAAACACCAGGTCAACAGTCGAGAAGTTTAAAGATAAATACTGGCCTGGTACAGTAAGAAAACTACTTACCTACATCATATCTGGTGAACCCCAAGGATCTATCCTTGGCCCCCTCCTGTTTCTCATCTACATGCTGCCCCTCAGCAACATCATCTGGAAACACAATGCAGGTTCCTCATGTATGCTGATAACCAATGTTCCCTCAAATTTTCTTTTGTTGCGTGCAGCCTTTTCTGTTGTACCGTGCAGTAATTCCTGATTGCGACACGGCCGCAGACCTGCACAACTTAGAGGGAACATTGCTGATGACACCCATCTCTATCTCACCACCACCTCTCTCGACTACATCACTTCTCTAAATTATCATACTGCTTATCAGACATCCAGTCCTGGATGAGCTAAAATTTCCTCCGATTAAATATTGGGAAGACCGATGGCATCGTCTTTGGTCCCCACCACAAACTCCATTCCCCAGCTATTGACTCCATCCCTCTCCCTGCTTATGTCTGAGGCTGAACCAGGCTGTTTACACCCTCAGCATTTTTTATTCGACCCTGAGCTGAGCTTTCAACTGCAAATGACCTCCTTAAAATCGCCCATCTCTGCCTCTGCCTCGGCTTTTCTACAGCTGAAAACCTCAAACATTTCCTCCCTACTCGACTATTCCATTGCTCATGACTGGCCACCTATTCATTTGGCTTCCAGTGTCTTAAGCAAGCAAGCTGCCTCCGTCAATATGTGAGAAAAAAACTTCAAACATTTGGTTTCCTTGTCTACCCTCAGGGTAAGCTACTAAACGTCGATGAGGCTGTGCGGAAGTTAATGGATTTTGTAAAAGTTTGGAAATCCATTTTCTCATTCTCTGGAGTTTTATATGCAGAGTGATAACCGCTTGTTTCCCTGCTAATTCATTTGGTGTTTGATGAAAATATTAATTCTCTTCACCATTTAGCTCCATGTAAACAACTAGGGAGAATGAAAATCTCAAGGGGATTATCAGTTGGTATATTTTTCCAAGTATTGTTTTACTTGTCAGAAGTCAGAAATACATAATGAACATGGAACAGTGTAAAGGGAAGCTTTACTCGGTATCTAACACATGCTGTACCTGCCCTGGGAGTACTTAATGCTAACACTAGCTGCCTGAAATTGAACATACTCCATTCCTCTGCTCTGACAGCCTGCACATTGATTCAAACAGTATTTAAAGGAAGAAAAATTATAGACTCAGAAAGAATGTTGTTGTTTTGAAGTCCTTTTTATCCTTACAGTTAAGGCCTGTGCTTTCTTTCGTTGCTTCCTTGATGTTCTGTATTGAATGTGTTTTCCACAATCTATAATTCTGCACTTTGAAGAGGCAGGTTTCCTCACAGCTAACACTTACTCCAGAGATTGTTTTCCCCCTTCTAGGCTGGCCCTTGCTCCATCAGATATATTTCCTGGCATATTAATAGGTTTCAGAACTCCAGCCAGCTTTGTTCTAATGTTTATTAAGTCCACTGTGTCTCTCCAACCCAGTTCACATAGAACAGCTGATATATGGTGAGTCATCATTTACGCTTCCTGCCACAACACAAAGGTTATTAAAGTAAATCATCTTTCAAGACTCACACCCCATGGAGTGCTAGGTTATAATGCAGTATGCCTGCTGATGCTCACTCCTTGGCTCAGAATGAGACTGTGTCTCCAAAAGAAAGGGAAAGAGAGACTTGCATTTATATAGTGCCTTTCATGATCACAGGACATTCTACTGCGCTTTACAGCCAATAAAATACTTTCTGAGGGTAGTCACTGTTGTAATGTAGGACACACAGCAGTCAAGTTATGCCAAGCAAGCTCCCACAAGCAACAATGTGATAATGACCAGATAATCGGTTTTAGTGATGTTGGGTGAGGCCAGGACACCAAGGAGAACTCGTTATTCTCTCCTTTGAAATAGTACAATCTTTTAGATCCACCTGAGAATGAGATGCTAGATCAATTCTTAATTTTAAACCTGAGAGTGATAGATTTGTTTTAGCACAAGGTATCAGAGGATATGGGAAAAAGGTAGGTATGTGTACTAAGGTCACAGATCAACATGATCTCATTGAATGGTGAAACAGGCCCAAGAGGTTAAATGGCCACTTACCCTATGTTGCTAAGTTCTTATAGCCCAGGGGGTTTGAAGCTAAGTGTAGTTCGCAACTGCTGGCCCAGCTGAAATAATGTAATTCAGCTTAGTGTGTAAATATACTGAAATAAAAACATAAAATTTTGGAAATAGTCAACAGGCAAGGCCAGCACCTATTGCCCATTCCTAATTGCCCTTGAGAAGGTGAAAGTGAGTACCCCCTTCCTGAACCACTGCAGTCCATGTGGTATCGGAAGTGCTGTTAGGAAGGGAGTTCCAGGCTTTTGACCCAGCGACAGTGATGGAACGACGATATAGTTCCAAGTCAGGATTGTGTGTGAATTGGAGGGGAACTTGCAGGTGATGGTGTTCCCATGAGTCTGCTGCCCTTGTCCTTCTAGGTGCTAGAGGCTGCAGGTTTGAAATGCACCGTCGAAGGAACCTTAGACAGTTGCTGTAGTGCATTTTGTGGATGGTACACACTGCTGCTGCTGTGCTCCAGTGGTGGAGGGAGTGAATGTTTAAAGTGATGGATGGGCTGCCAATCAAGCGAACTTCTTTGTTTTGGATGGTGCCAACATAGCAACATAGAAAATCGGAGCAGGAGTAGGCCATTCGGCCCTTCGGGCCTGCTCCACCATTCAAAAAAGGTCATGGCTGATTGTCTAATTCAGTACCCTGTTCCCGCTTTCTCCCCATATCCCTTGATCCCTTTGCCATTAAGAAATATATCTATCTCCTTCTTGAATACATTTAATGACTTGGGCTCAACTGCCTTCTGCGGTAGAGAATTTCACAGGTTCACCACCCTCTGAGTGAAGAAATTTCTCCTCATCTCGGTTCTAAATGGCGTACCCCGTATCCTGAGACTGTGACCCCTGGTTCTGGACTCCTCAGCCATCGGGAACATCCTCCCTGCATCTAGCCTGTCTAGTCCTGTTAGAATTTTATAGGTTTCTATGAGATCCCCTCTCATTCTTCTAAACTCTAGTGAATATAGGCCTAATCGACCCAAACTCTCCTCATAAGTCAATTCTGCCATCCCAGGAATCAGCCTAGAAAATCTTCTTTGCACTCCCTCCATGACAAGAACATCCTTACTCAGATAAGGAGACCAAAACTGCACACAATACTCCAGATGTGGTATCACCAAGGCCCGTATAACTGCAGTAAGACATCCTTGCTCCTGTACTCAAATCCTCCTGCAATGAAGGCCAACATACCATTCACCTTCCTAATTGCTTACTCACCTGAATACTTGCTTTCAGCGACTGGTGTACAAGGACACCCAGGTCTCGTTGCACATCCCCCTTTCCTAATCTATCACAGATAATAATCTGCCTTTCTGTTTTTACAACCAAAGTGGATAACCTCACATTTATCCACATTATACTGCATCTGCCATGCATTTGCCCACTCACTCAACTTGTCCAAATCACATTGGAGTCACTTTGCATCCTCCGCACAGCTCACATTCCTCCTCACTGTTCACATTCCACCCCCAGCTTTGTGTCATCTGCAAACTTAGAAATGTTACATTTAGTTCCCTCACTCAAGTCATTAATATATATTGTGAATAGCTGGGGCCCAAGCACTGATCCCTGCGGTACCCCACTAGTCAATGCCTGCCACACAGAAAATGACCCGTTTATTCCTACTCTGTTTCCTGTCTGTCAACCAATTCTCAATCCATGCCAGTATATTATCCCCAATCCCATGTGCTTTAATATTGCATACGAACCTCTTATGTGAGACCTTATCAAAAACCTCTGAAATCTAAATACACCACATCCACTGGTTCGCCCTTATCTATTCTACTAGTGACATCCTCAAAAAACGCCTGTAGATTTGTTAAGCATGATTTCCCTTTTGTAAACCCATGCTGACTTTGCCCAATCCCATTTATGCCTTCCAGGTGTTCTGCTATCATATCCTTTATAAAAGACTCTAGCATTTTCCCCACTACTGATGTCAAGCTCACTGTCTGTCGTTCCCTGTTTTTTCCTCTCCCTCTTTTTTTAAATAGTGAGGTTACATTTGCCACTCTCCAAGCTGTAGGAACTGCTCTAGAGTCTATAGAATTTTGGAAGATGACCACCAATGCATCCACTATTTCCAGGGCTACTTCCGTTAGTACTCTGGAATGTAGATTATCAAGCCCTGGGGATTTGTCAGCCTTTAACCCCATTAATTTCCCTGGCATTATTTTTTTACTAATACTGATTTCCTTCAGTTCTTCGCTCTCATTAGACCCTTGGTTCCCTAACATTTCTGGGAGGTTATTGGCGTCTTCCTTTGTGAAGACATAACCAAAGTATGTGTTTAATTGTTCAGCCATTTCTTTGTTCCCCCTTATAATTTCCCTTGTTTCTGACTGTTTCTGACATTTGTCTTCGCTGATCTTTTTCTCTTCACATATTTATAAAAGCTTTTACAGTCAGTTTTTATGTTCCCCGCAAGTTTACTCTCATACTCTATTTTCCCCCGCTTAATCAACCTCTTTGTCCTCCTTTGCTAAATTCTAAACTGTTCCCAATCCTCAGACTTGCTGCTTTTTCTGGCAATTTTATATGTCTCCTCTTTGGATCTAAATCTATCCCTAATTTCTTTTGTAAGCCATGGTTGAGCCACCTTTCTGGTTTTATTTTTGCACCAGACAGGAATGAATAATTGTTGTAATTCATGCACACATTCTTTAAGTATTGTCCATTGCCTATCCACAGTCAACCCTTTTAGTAAAGTTCCCCAATCTACCATAGCCAACTTGCACCTCATACCTTCGTAGTTTCCTTTATTTAGATTCAGGACCCTAGTTTTGGATTCAACTACTTCACTCTCCATCTTAATGAAGAATTCTATCATGTTATGGTTGCTCCTCCCCAAGGGACCCCATACAACAAGATTGTTAATTAATCCTTTCTCATTGCACAATACCCAGTCTAGGATAGCCTGTTCTCGAGTTGGTTCCTCAACGTATTGGTCTAAAAAATTAGCACGTATACACTCCAGGAAATCCTCCTCTATATGTATATAAATAATCTGTATGTAGATTAAAGTCACCCATGAATACAGTTGTACCCTTATTGCATGCATCTCTAATTTCCTGTTTAATGCCATCCCTTACATCTCCACCTACTATTTGGGGGCCTATAGACAACTCCCACCAATGTTTTCTGCCCCTTGGTGTTTCTTAGCTCCACCCATACAGATTCCACATCATGATTTTCCGAGCCAATATCCTTTCTCACTATTGCATTGATTTCCTCCTTTACTAACAACGCTACCCCTCCTCCTTTCCCTTTTTGCCTGCCCTTCCTAAATATTGAATACCCCTGGATGTTCAGTTCCCATCATTGGTCACCTTGCAGCCATGTCTCCGTAATTGCTACTCTAACATAACTGTTTATATCTATTTGCACTGTTAATTCATCTACCTTATTGCGATTGCTCCAGGCATTATGACACAATGCCTTTAGACTTGTCTTTTTAACATTGTTAGTTATCTTAGCTTTATTTTGTACTATGGCAAATTGATGAGGGTAATGTGGTTGATATGGAGTACATGGACTTGATAAAGTGCCACATAACAGGCCTGTCAGCAAAGTCAGAACCCATGGAATAAACGGGACAGCAGCAACAGGGATATGAAATTGGCTGAGTGACAGGAAACAGAGGGTAGTTGTGAACAGTTGTTTTTCGGACTGGAGGGAAGTATACAGTGGGATTGCCCATGGGTCAGTGTTGGGACTTCTGCTTTTCTTCATATATATTAATGATCTAGACTTGAGTGTACAAGGCACAATTTCAAAATTTGTGAATGACACAAAACTTGGAAGTATTGTGAACCGTAAGGCAGATAGCAATAGACTTCAAGAGCACATAGGCTGGTGGAATAAGTGGTCAAGTGGCAGATGAAATTTAATGCAGAAAAGTGTGAAGTGACTCATTTTGGTAAGAACAGGAGAGACAATATAAATTAAAGGGTACAATTCAAAAGTGGGTGCAGGAGCAGAGGGACCTGGGGGTGTGAGTGCACAAATCATTGAAAGTTGCAGGGCAGATTGAGAAAGAGGTTAATATGTTATGAAATATAGGTATGATAGGCTTAATTAGGTAGAATTTAGATATAATTAATACAGTATACCTTTCAGAATTAAAAAATTGAATAAATGGTCAGTTTTCAAGACTCACTGAAATTCTGTTTAAGGGTGGAGTTAAAACTCCATGAACATCCCTGTTGCAATGGAATGTGTACCAGAAACACCTTTTAAGTTAAAAAAAATCCATTCCAAGGTCTCTGCTACATTGGAATTAGAAGATGAAACATACTGAGACATGTTATATGTGGTCCGTACTGATAACTATAATCCTAATTAGTTGATAATGTTAATGATATAGACAGACTGACTTAAGGAGATGGTACAAGGTACCATCAAAGAACCATCACAGATGATCAATCACAAAATGGAATGTTACCTATAAAAACAGATGCCACGTAAACCCAATTTAACTCAAAAAGGGAAAAACAGTTACTGCACAAATTTAGTTAAAAATTTATTAAGTATAAGACACATTTATAAAGTAAAGTCTTAGTATTACCATAAAACACTACAAACATTTTGACCAGATAAAAGCTCACAACTTCATGAGAAGGGATTTCTCAGCAGATAAATAATTGGGAATAAGTAGCTAATGATATTACCATATATGGATAATGAAAGCAGGAAAAACACACACACAAAGGTAACACCTACATTCCAAAAGATGGATTAATAGATTAGAAACAGTATAAACGTGAGAGTTTTGAATCAAAAAATCAAAAGTATTAAAATTCCTCATCAATGCTTCTCAACCTATGGTAAGAACAGCTGATTGCATGACAAGAGAATTCTGCTCTGAACTGAGAGTGTTTTGTCTTGTTAAGCAGCAGACTTACTTGGGGAACTTAAGGTAACTTTACTTTAAATTTTGATGGATATTCTAAGATATTTTGCCGTAATGTTGTCATGGTTGAACTTTTGGATTCTATTTTAGAAATAATAACATGTTTACATCTCTTAGTAATCTTGGACATTGTAGTATACTTAGCCACTTAAAGTGTATTGCATGTCCAATTCTTTAATAAATATAAAAAGTTAATCAATCAGCTCATGTAACATTCTGTATACAACTACAAGAAGCCCCTCTCTGTGTCTCCTAAGTGGGGAGATACTTACTGGAGAGCTTCCCAGATCCTTATAATATCTGGGATATTTATGACGTAGCTATAATTATTTTTAAAATAGGCTATCCAAAAGATAGTAATAATCTCTGTTAGTTTTCTTTCTTTGGGGGAAGACTAGTTCAGTTTTTAAGACGCAAACAAGTGTCTGTAGGAATCTGTCTAGTTTGAACTTAATTAAAGGAGATTCATAGGGATGTACACTTGATTTGGTTTAGTCCATATATGGAGTTAAAGTCATGAATCACTTCACATAAAGCATACAGGATCCTGGGCTCTATAAATAGGGACATAGAGTACAAAAGCAAGGAAGTTATGATCAACAAAAGCAAAATACTGCAAATGCTGTAAATCTGAAACAAAACAGAAAATGCTGGAAATTGGGGGGATTTTATGTTCTCCCCATGGTGAGTTAAGAAGCAGTGAGACCATTTAATTGGGTGGGATGGTGGGTGTCGGGGTGCGGTGGGGACCCTTCGTGCCTCCACCCCAATTAATTCCAAGGTGGGAAAGTCCGTGGATAGCCTTCCCACCCCGTCACCAATTAAGGCCCTTAGTATTAGCACAGCGGCAGGCAGACCTGTCGCCACACTGGGAGCACATCAAGCAAATGAGTACTGGTTGCTTGCCGGCTCCAGGGGTTGGGTCCCTAGTTCAAAGGCATTCAATGCCTGATTGTGGGACCTGGCATTGGGAAGGGGGGTCCCACTGAAAGCCAACACCCTGCCCTTGCTACCAACCCCCCTACAACTCTCTCCCCCCGCGACCCGCACCCCATGAAACCCCTCCCTCCCTGACATACCTGTCCCTCGACGATCCTAGGCTGCAGTTGGGTGCTCTACCGGCAGCAGCCACCACCTCCTTGATGACGCTGCTCAGTAAAAGAGCTGCTGGCCTCTGATTTGGCCAGCAGCTCTCAGCAGGTGGGACTTCCATTGCCGGGGTCCTTGATCCCAGGGAAAGCCCACTGCTGTCCACTTAAGTGCTGAATTGTTGATTGGAACGTAATGCGGCAAGCCTTCCCCAAGGAAGCGACGCGGGGCTCCCGCCAGCACTTTTGTCGGTGGCCGAGACCCCCGTAACCAACATAAAATCCCTCTCATTGTTTCTAAAATATTTCCCACCACTGAGGTTAAACTGACAGGCCTGTAGCTTCTGGGTTTATTCTTACACCCTTTTTTGGACAACGGTGTAATATTTGCAATTCTCCAGTCCTCTGGCACTAAACCAGATCAGATCAGATCAAACATGATCTTGTTGAATGGTGTGGTAGACTTGAGGGACTGAGTGGCCTACTCCTGCTCCTAATTCATATGTTCGTAGGTACACCTGTATCTAAGGAGGATTGCAGGATTATGGCTGGTGCCTCTGCAATTTCCATCCTTACTTTCCTCAGTATTCTTGGATGCATCTCATCCAGTCCTGGTGGTTTATCACTTTAAGTACATTCAGCCTATCTAACACCTCCTCTTTATCAATTTTTACCCCATCCAGTGTCTCAACTGCCTCCTCTTTCACCGTGACCAGGGCAGATATAAAGTATTCATTCAGCACCTCAGCCATGTCCTCTGCCTCCATGTGTAAATCCCCTATTAGCTCCCTAATAGGCCCCACTCCTCCTTTTGCCAATCTCTTACTAATTATGTGCCTATAGAGAACTTTTAGATTCCCTTTTATGTTAGGCACATGTCTCTTCTCATATTGTCTCTTTGCTTCTCTTATTTGTTTTTCCAATTCCCTTCTGAACCTTCTATATTCAGCCTGGGTTCTCAATTGTATTATCCACCTGACATCTGCCATATGCACCCTTTTCCTGCTTTATCATACTTTCCATCTCTTTCATCATCCCAGGAACTCTGGATCTGTTTGTCCCACCTTTCCCCCTAATGGGAATGTACCTTGACTGTACCCGAACTATCTCCTCTTTAAAAGCAGCCCATTGTTCAGTTACAGTTTTGCCTGCCAATCTTTGAATGAGATTTATTTAGGCCAGATCTGTTCTCACTCCATTGAAGTTGACCCTCCCCCAGTTAATTATTTTTACTCTGGATTGCTCCTTGTCCTTTTCCATGGCCAATTGCCTCCTTGGACTGGAAATATACTGATGTAGAAAATTCTCCTGAACACACTCTAGAAACTCTTGCCCCTCTCTGCCCTTTACACTATTGCTATCCCAGTCTATATTAGGATAATGAAAGTCTCCCATTATAACTACTCTATAATTCTTGCACTTCTCTGTAATTTCCTTACAAATTTGTTCCTATGATGGTGGGGACCTCAGCAAGAGGTGAGATCAATCATTCACTTGACATGTCTGGCGGAAGATGGTTGCAAATGCTTCAGCCTTGACTTTTGCATGCGTGCACTGTTATTCCCCCATCATTGAGGATGGGGATGTTTGTGGAGCCTCCTCCTTCTGAAAGTTGTTTTAATGTCCACCACCATTCACAACTGGATGTGGCAGGGTTGCGGAGCTTTGATCTGATCCATTGGTTGTGGGATTGCTTAGTTCTGTTTATAACATGTTGCTTCTGCTGTTTGGCATGTGTATAGTCCTGTGTTGTAGCTTCATTTTTAGGTATGCCTGTTGCTGTTCCTGACATGCATTGCTACACACCATGTTGAACCAGGGTTGGACCCCTGGCTTGATGGTAATGTAGAGTGAGGGATATGTCAGGCCAAGAGGTTACAAATTGTGGTTGAATACAATTCTGCTGTTGCTGATGACTCACAGCGCCTCATGGATGCCTGGTTTTGAGTTGCTAGATCTGTTCTGAGTTTATCCCATTCAATATGGTGGTAGTGCCACACAACACAATGGAGAGTGTCCTCACTGTGAAGGCAAGACTTTGTTTCCACAAGGACTGTGCAGTGGTCACTCCTGCCAATAATGTCATGGACAGATGCAACTGCATCAGGTAGATTGGGAGGGTGAGGTCAAGTCGGTTTTTGGTTCTGTCACCACCTACTGCATGCCCTGTCTGGCAGATGTGTCCTTCAGGACTCGGCCAGCTCAGTCAGTAGTGGTGCTACTGAGCCACTCTTGGTGATGAATATTGAAGTCCCCCACCAAGAGTACATTCTGTGTCTTTGCAAACCTCAGTGCTTCTTCCAAGTAGTGTTCAACATGGAGGAGTACTGATTCATCAGTTGTGGGAGGGCGGTAGGTGGTAATCAGCAGGAGGTTTCCTTTCCATGAGACTTCATGGGGTCTGGATTCAATGTTGAGGATTCCCAGGGCCACTGCCTCCTGACTATATACCATGGTGTCGTCACCTCTGGGACAGAACATACCCAAGGATTGTGATAGAGGAGTCTGGGACACTGTCTTTTATGTATGATTCAGCGAGTATGAGTATGTCAAGTTTTGCTTGACTAGTCTGTGGGACAGTTCTCCAAATTTTGTCTCACGTCCTCAGATGTTAGTGAGGAGGACATTGCAGAGTCAACTGGACAGGTTGTATCTTTTCGGTGCCTCGGTTGATATGGTTGAATAGACTTCTGCTGCTGCTGATGGCTCACAGCACCTCGTGGATGCCCAGCTTTGAGTTGCCAGATCTGTTCTGAATTTATCCCATTCAATATGGTGCTTCCTGCTTTATTCTTCTTCAACTTTTCGAGAGTGGTTTGATACAACTGAATAGCTTGCTAGGCCATTTCCAAGGGCAGTTAAGATGCAACCACATTACTGTGGGTCTGGAGTTGCACTTAAGCCAGACTGGGTAATGACAGCAGATTTCCTTCCCTAAAGGACATAGTAAACCAGATGGGTTTTCATGGCAATCCTATTGTTTCATGATCAAAGCTATCTTATCCTACTTAAAAACTTTGACATAGAAACATAGAAAATAGGAGCAGGCCATTCAGCCCTTCAAGCCTGCTCCGCCATTCATTATGATCATGGCTGATCATCCAACTCAGTAACCTGTTCCCACTTTCGCCCCATATCCTTTGATCCCTTTAGACCCAAGAGCTATATCTAACTCCTTCTTGAAAACATACAATGTTTTGGCCTCAACTGCTTTCTGTGGTAGCAAATTCCACAGACTCTCCACTCTCTGGGTGAAGAAATGTCTCCTCATCTTAGTCCTGAAAGGTTTACCCCGTATCCTTAGACTGTGACCCCTGGTTCTGGACTCCCCACCATTGGGAACATTCTTCCTGCATCTACCCTGTCAAGTCCTGTCAGAATTTTATAGGTTTCTATGAGATCCCCCCTCACTCTTCTGAACTCCAGCGAATATAATCCTAACTGACTCAATCTCTCCTCATACGTCAATCCTGCCATCCTGGGATGAAATCACCCCTTAATCTTCTAAATTCCAAGCACTACAAACCTAGTTTGTGTAATCTCTCCTTGTAATTTAATCTTTGGAGTCCAGGTTTCTAGAAAATCTACACTGTACTCTCTCTAAGACCAACACATCCTACCTAAGATGTGGTGACCAAAGCTGCTCACAGTACTCCAGGTGTGGTCTGACAAGGGCTCTGTACAGCTGAAGCATGACTTCTAACCCTATTGTATTCTAGTCCTCTGGATATAAAGATTAACATGCCATTAGCTTCTTTAATTGCTTTTTGTTCATCACAGTTTAATGAGCTATGTGCCAATAGATGGGGGTGGGGGGGGGTGGGGGGGGGGGGGGGGGAAATCACACTGGGTTCCTGTTTCTGATCACTTTCCAGGGATGCTTGGCAAAAATTGTGCACCTAGACTCTGGATCAGATTAGAATCAGTGTGGTTAAACAAAAATTGGTGTTTACTGATGTTCAATTTTTAAACTTATATTCTGGTAATGCTACGTTCAGTTGATAAGGGGGTTATCTCCAGGAGCCAGCACAGAATTCCCTTCCACGGAAAGTCAGAGCAGTTTTTCTTAGCCTGATGTGAGGTTGGTTGGGATGGTTGTTGTCGAGGTGCAATTCCTTCCCCAGTTTAAGAATTCTTTGCCTCTTTCATCAGTATTTCCCCTCCTGCTTCTGCCCCATATTCTGCTTTCTACACCCTCCAACACATCCACTGTGAGTGCCAAGCAAGGCAAAGCCATTTGACTACACAGCTATTTTCACCTACTCTTGCTGTCGTCATTTGAGAGAGATAAGGGAGAAAGGAAAAGGAAGTTAATTGGCATGCACTTTATAAACAACTGAAGGAGATATCTGCCAAAATATGAAGAATTTAACACAAAGAACTATCTTTCAGACAGTTTTAAATTCAATTAACTATCTCTGAACTGAGCTAGTCAAATACATGGAGTACGTTCTTTTGAGCCAAAGGGATTGAAATTGGTCCAGACCAGTAATGTGAAGCAGGATCATCACAAATCAGCAGCCCCTGATACACCATGAATAAGAAAGGAAATTGCAGGATGTTTAATCTTCTCAATCTCTTTGCAGGAAATATCGAGATGTTTGATCAATAATTTTCATTAATAAATACACTAATACAGTTCGGTATATGCAATGTCCTTAAGATTGACATCGCTAAACTCAGAAAGAACTCATCGAAGCTGGTGCGGTGGCTTTTCTCTACCTTTCACATCAGTCTTATATCCTGCACATCAGAAGCACAATGATACGACATTCATGGACTAACCCTGAAGAGTTATGACAAAATGGACTTTGTCTTTAAAAAATGAACCTTCATTTCAAAAAGTGAGCAATGGTCCAAAATGGCCACTGAATAAAAAAGAGATTGGCCTTTTGTGTATCCAAACAGTCTGACAAAGGCAAAGGACAAATCTTCAAAGCCATAAGGTGTTAATGAAATCCATCTTACACCTGCCAAAAAAACATTGCAGAATTGAATGTCTTCTTCTAAAATAAAGGAGGTGTGAAGTAGCCACGTCCTGGGCCATTGTGCAATCACCATGGGGAAGAAACCAGACTGTCTCCTAACAGGATGTGAGAAGCGACACCTTTAAAAAAAAAGACAGCCAGAATGAGAGAGAGAGAGAGAGAGTGACCCAGAAGGTGAAATGACTTGGAACAGCTGGCATTCCAGCAAGCCAGAAAGCACCTGCCCTGCTGAAAAAATCCGACATCTACATAATACAGCAGCGAGAGCTAGAAGTGACCCACTATCTTCAACAGAACCTTCAATCAAGAGGAAAATCTACAATTGTTTCAGGCCTGAACTTGATTCTCAAGAGAATTGAACAGGTTTATCATAACCTTTCTCCCCACTAAAAACCACTTTCCTCTTTCCCTTCTCTATCTGTTTTTTCTTGCGTATTTGTGCGAGCAAATGTGTGAGTGAATGCAATTGTGACAATTTTGGGATAAGGTATATTGATCAATAAACAATTGACATTCTGTTTTTTAAAACCTACAATAAAACTTGCCACTGTCTATTTATTTGAAAAATAAAACACCAAGGGGCTAACTCTTAATACAAATACACTTGCTGCGGTTAGGTGGGGAGTTGAACAGTGGGAACCACCCACCACGTGGCCGTAGCACTTAGGTCAGACTATACCGAGTTCTTAAAATACAACAGCATAGATTATATAGTTATATTCATATGTAAAGGGTTAACTACTGGGTCCAATCACCAAAGGTCCTTCGACCTCACTTTCCAAACCTATGACCTCTAGCACCGCAGCCTCACAGCTCCAGCCACCCGGGTTCGATTCTGGGTACTGCCTGTGCAGAGTTTGCAAGTTCTCCCTGTGACTGTGTGGGTTTTCGCTGGGTGCTCTGGTTTCCTCTCGCAGCCCAAGAATTGCAGGTTGGTAGGTAAATTGGCCATTGTAAATTGCCCCTAGTGTAGGAAGGTGGTAGGGGAATATAGGGACAGGTGGGGATGTGGTAGGAATATGGGATTAGTGTAGGATTAGTATAAATGGGTGGTTGTTGGTCGGCACAGACTCGGTGGGCCGAAGGGCCTGTTTCAGTGCTGTATCTCTAAATTTAAAAAAATTTTAAAAATAAATAAATACCACCCAGAAGGACAAGGCCCGCAGATGCATGGGAACACCACCACCTGCAAGTTCCCCTCCAAGCCACTCACCATTCTGATTTGGAACTGTATCACCATTCCTTCATTAGTGCTAGGTCAAAATCCTGAAACTCCCTCCCTAACAGTGCTCTGGGTGCACCCACACCCGATGGTCTGCAGCAGTTCAGGAAGGCGACTCACCACCAGCTTGTCAAGGGAAATTAAGGATGGGCAACAAATGCTGACCTTGTTAGCGATGCCCACATCTCCCGAACGAAGAAAAAAAAAATCGCTCACTTGACCACTATCAACTGTGATAAGGATCGCGTAGATCTTTGAGTGACAGTTAGTTGGAAATGTTAAGGCTGGAATAAACCTCAAGAGTCTGAGGGCAGTGTTCTGTTGTGTGAAGAGGCTGGTACAGCGGGTCAGATGGACCCTTTGTGTGTACTGTTGGTTCAGTGTAGAAGGAGCTTACCAGTAAGCCTGCCACTCAGCTACCATAGTCAAGCCAGCTTCACATGCCACAAGGACATTCCATCATGCTCTCTGTTTGCAGCTGTCTGCTCCTTGTCTCTTTATCACCAGCTCGAACAGTGTGCAGCAACAATTTTGGTTTTCACATGGATGCCATTCCAAGGGGACTAATCGTCATTATTATAGCAAATGAACCAAACTTAATGCAGCATTCCATTATCTTCTTGTGACATTGCAAGGCTATTAAACTCTCAGTCAGAAGGCCAATGCCACCTAATCCAGGCTGCCAATCAGTGCAGTGCTAAGGGAGGTGCTATCTTGCAGATGAGATGTTAAGCAGAGATCCTATCCGTGCTGTCAGGTGGATGTTCAAGACCCCATGGCACTATTTCAAAGAAGAGCAGGGGAGTTATCCCTCGTGTATTGGTCAATATTTACACCTCAGCCAACATCACTGAAACAGTGTTGTGGTATCTTGCTCTGCACAAAATTGGCTGTCAAGTCTCCTAGATTGCAACAGTGCTTACATTTCAGAAGTACTTTATTGGCCATAAAGTGCTTTGGGACATCCTGACGTCATGAAAGGTGTTATATGAATGGAGATTTTTCTTTTTTCTCTCTCATTGTTCTCAATCTCTGTCTGTACCTGTTTCTCCTTCCTCTGGGTTAATAATCTTATATTACATTGTCCTATTCTCACTCAGTTATTCATACCAAGCTGTACGCTATGACAACACTTTCCAGCTGCTGCCCTCCAGCACAGAGAACAGCAACTTGGTTCTATATTTTCCTTCATTATCACTGGATCAAAATTGTGGAATTGCTGACCTGCAATTAGTGATGGGCTTACAGTTGTCCACACTCGCAGAACAAATAAACAAGTTTCATATTTAGTTTTAATTTGCTCCCACTCATCCTTCTAGCCTGGGCTTGTATGTGATTCCAGACTCACACCAATGTATGTGACTCTTAACTAACCTCTAACCTCTGAAGTGCCCTAGCAAAGCACTCAGTTGTGTGAAATTCAGGGCAACTAGCGGTGGGAAATCTAGGCCGACCTTGCCAGCAATGCTACATACCATTCTTGGAATGGAGCAATTTAAAAAAAGAATGAAGCATTTTCCTCTCTTTGCCTGGCATTCGCATCGAGCACTTCCAAAATCCGGTAGAGGCTAGATTAGGCACAGAGATCTCCCTCCAGACTGCACTCATGTTAACTCCCAGACTCAGGGTTGTTTTCCCACTCTGCTGTTGTGATACTGCTAATGCAAAACTTTCCTGAGCCAACAGCCCAAGTGTAACTGAGCAGTTAATACCAAGTTATAGAATGTTGTGTGTTATAAACTTGTGGCCATTGGGAATCCTTTAGACTTTCCCAGTAGGGCCTGTGCCAACTCATAGAGAGACATTTATCCTAAATCTCATATGGGTTTGAGCTTGGTTTCTAGATGTGAAGAGAGAGAGAGCTTGGGGATGTTTCACAAGGTCTGTATGATAATAAAGCTGAGTAGAAATAGAAGGATTAGATCAATTTTGTTAATTTACATTTGAGGAGGAATTTAAATTTTTCCTTTTAGTCCCTTTTAACATACTAGATGAATCTGTTTTATTTATGAAAAGCTCAGGAGAATCTGGGTAAAATCAAATAAAATTGAAATGCAAAGCTGAGGCAAAGTAATGCTGAATATTTCAGCACTGACCTGCTTTTCGGGAGCAATGCTGCTGTCTGATTAAAAATTAAATTGTGATCTCAGGAGCACTGCTTCATCAAAGGTTTTGTTACCATGGTGATAAACAGGCTGATAAAGCAACATTGGAAATAGGAGCAGGAGTAGGACATTCTGCCCCTCGAGCCTGCTCAACCAATCAACTAGATCATGGCTTATCTACTTCAATGCCATTTTCCTACACTATCCCCATATCCCTTGATATCTTTAATATCTCGGACTCTATCGATCTCTGTCTTGAACATACTCAATGACTGAGCCTCCACAGCCCTTTGGGTAGAGAATTCCAAAGATTCACCACCCTCGTAAAGAAATTCCTCCTCATCTCAGTCCTAAATGACCTACCTCTTATTCTGAGACTGTGTCCCCTGGTTCTAGACCCCCCACCCCACCCCCCCAGTTAGGGGAAACATCCTTCCTGCATCTAGCCTGTTGAGCCCTGTAAGAATTTTGAATGCTTCAATGAGCTCCCCTCTCATTCTTGTAAACTCTAGAGAATATAGGCCCAGTCTCCTCAATCTCTCCCCATAGGAAAATCACACCATCCCAGGGATCAGTCTGGTGAATCTTCGTTGCCCTCCCTCTATGGCAAGTATATCCGTCCGTTGGTAAAGTGATTCCTGACAACGCTGGCTGCCACTGATGTCAATAGGCTGCGCCGCGGTGCATACATGCGCAGACGGTCTCCTGCTCTCTGCGCATGCGCTGCGTTCCGGCTTGCCAGGACTGGTTAGCGCATGCGCCGATGACGTCATCACGTGACGTGTACATCTTCGGGCAACATGCCTGGTCGGCCTCTGTGCATACGCTTTAAGCAACGCGAATGGGTATTCACGCATGCGTCAAGCTTCGACACGAGTTTCTGAAAGTGGAAGGAGGAGAGGTTTTGTCAGGCATTTTCTCGCATTTTCTCGCAATTATTTAGTCGTTTTGGAGATTTCAGTCTGCTTCATTTTTATCAGAAAGAGGAGATTGCTCCAAGGTAAGTTGCTCTGAAAACATTTCCATTGTCTGGGGCACTGCATGTGCTCCAGTCCACTGCACTGCACTAAAACCCTTTCCATTGTCTGGGGCTGTGTGCAGGTAGTAAATGTGCAGGTAGTAAAGGGGAGGTGCGGGGGAGGTAGAGGGGGGGATGGGGGGTAGGTGGGGGCAGGTAGAGGGGGGTTGGGGGGAGAGGGGGTGTGGGGGTGTAGTGGGAGGAAGATAAATTCAGAAGTTCCTGAAGAGGGGGATGCAAAAGGCAGGGACCAGAGAGCTGCAATGCCTGAAGTACAGTTGAGAAGTAGGGGAGAAAGTGGCTGGATGGGGGATCTGCAGCTGGAGGGAACGGCTGGATGGAGAGGGCTGGAAGCGAGAGGCCATAGAGAGTCACGCGGAGAGAGCGGCCGAAGACCTTGGTGTCGCTGGGTGCAGGGACCGGCCGGTGTGTCTTTTGCCGTTGCAAGTTTATGACGCATGCACAGAAAGACGCACTACTCCTCCCTCACATACCACCCCCCCCCCACCCCACACCATCGCTGCTGTCTCCGGCCGCTCCGCTCCCCCAGGCCCGCTCCACTTCCCTCCGTCACCGGCCCGTTCGCTTGCCCACTCGCCGGCTGCTCCACTCCTGCCAGGCCCGCTCCGCTCCCCCACCGGCCCACTCCCCGGTCCCAACCCGCTCCCCAGCCCGCTCGTTCGCTCTCTCACTCCGCCATTGTGTGCTGACATGTGTTTAGGTTAGGTTGCCTCCGTGTGATTATTTTAGCAGCGCCATCTTTAGTCCTGGCAGCTGCCTAAAGTCGCAGTCTGTGACGTTTTAGTGGCACATGCTGCATTTGCGCATGTGCCACAGCAGCGCCATCTAGCGGTAGCGTTGTCAGAAAATGCAGCCGCAACTAGATGAGTTTATTGACAATTTTGTAGCAATATTGAAAAATGCAGCCCGAAAATGTAAATTTAAGGACACAGATGAACGGCTGATAGATCAGCTCATTTGGGGTTCTGCACATCCTGAAGTACAGAAAGCTCTAAAATAAAAGCAAAATACTGCGGATGCTGGAAATCTGAAACAAAAACAAGAAATGCTGGATTCACTCAGCAGGTCTGGCAGCATCTGTGGAAAGAGAAGCAGAGTTAACGTTTCGGGTCAGTGACCCTTCTTCGGAAGAAGAGTACAGTGGTCAGAGTCACATGACAGGAGTTTCAATAAACTCAAAAAGGTAGAATGCAAGGAGACAAGTCTGTTGTACTATGACAGAAAGAAACCTGTCATTCTGTAAGTAGATACTTCCACAAAAGGACTTGGAGCAGCCCTGGTACAAAAGGGAAAGCCAATAGCATTTACATCCAAAGCTCTGACATCAGCTGAGACAAGATATGCCAACATAGAGAGGGAGCTTTTGCCAATCGTGTATGGATGTGAGCAGTTCCACACATATCTCTATGGGAGGAAGTTCACAGTGGAGAGTGATCATCATCCACTGGAACAGATCTACAAGAAAAATCTATGTAAAGCACCAGCAAGACTGCAGAGGTTACTCTTGAGTCTTCAGAGTTATGATTTCACTCTGAAATATAAACCAGGAAGAGAAATGGTGCTGGCAGACACCCTATCTCAGTTGTCACCACAGGAGAAACATGAGATAGAAGATCTAGGTATAAAGATTCATCACCTAGTGAATGTAACACCACCAAAACTGAGTCAAATTAAAGATGAGACCAGCAAAGACGAGGAGTTACAGATGTTACAGCAAGTGATCTAGGAATGGCCTGATAAGATACAGCACACACAGCCAGCAATACGACAGTACTGGTCTATCAGAGATGACATCTCACTAGAAGATGGTGTTCTGCTGGCCGATCCAGAATAATCATACCCAAAACAATGCAGGAAGAACTTCTCCAAAAGATACAGGAAGGCCATGTGGGAATGGAGAAGTGTAAGCTCAGAGCCAAATCAGCTGTGTACTGGATAGGCATATACAAAGATCTTGAAACTATGGTGTTTACATGCAATGTATGCCAGAAATACAGAAACACACAACAGAAAGAGGAGATGATAGTTACTGAAGTATCACCCAGATCATGGCATACTGTAGGAGTCAATTTATTCACACATAATCAAGATTGGTTTCTCATAGTCGCAGACTACTACTAGGAAGGTGGGGATGTGGTAGGAATATGGGATTAGTGTAGGGTTAGTAGAAATGGGTGGTTGATGGTCGACACAGACTCGGTGGGCCGAAGGGCCTGTTTCAATGCTGTATCTCTAAATAAAATAAAATAAAACAAAAATAAAATAAAATTCCCTTTTATCCGGAAGATGAAAGATGAGAGCCACAACAATAATCTCAGCAGTACAAGATCTGTTCGACGAGCAAGGGATTCCTGAAAGGTTAATTTGTGACAATGGCACCCAATTTACATCCAGAGAATTAAAGGAATTCGCTGACCTACACCTGAGCTGGAACAACAGAAAAGACCATCAACAACACTGGAAACATCACTATTCAGTGTGACAACATTAACAGCATCACCAGCAAGTGACACGACATCGCCTGTATAGAGTGCAGACTCACCACTGAGAGCAACGAATGCCAAATCTACAAGATGGAGGCACAACATCTTACCACCCAAGCGATACCGTGAATAATATTTTTTTTAAAGAGAATACGCGCTATAAAAGACTCTAAGAAGGGGTTCAGATTCAGGGTGGCACAGTGGCGCAGTGGTTAGCACCGCAGCCTCACAACTCCAGTGACCTGGGTGCAGTTCTGGGTACTGCCTGTGTGGAGTTTGCAAGTTCTCCCTGTGACCGCGTGGGTTTCCACCAGGTGCTTTGGTTTCCTGCTATAGACTTGCAGGTTGATAGGTAAATTGGCCATTGTAAATTGCTCCTAGGTAGGTAGGAGAATGGTGGGGATGTGGTAGGGAATATGGGGTTAATGTAGGATTAGTATAAATGGGTGGTTGTTGGTTGGCACAGACTCAGTGGGCCGAAGGGCCTGTTTCAGTGTTGTATCTCTAAATAAGTAAAGATTATTTCCACAAGTCAGATGATAATCTTCTGTATTTATATTGACAGTTATATTAATATAGGGGCATTATGTTTTAAAGAAAGAGGGATGTTATATATTGTTATACTATCTGTAAAGTGTGAGTAACTAATTAGCTAGGAACTAGCAGTTATGTGCAAGTGTTCCAGTGGGGGGGCCACATTCACATGTTGCACTGGGGAGTCATGTTATGTGTAACACAAGAACCAGTTCAACCAGGTTCTACAGTACAAAGCATGGTGCTGAAATAAACAAGACTGACTCCAGCCTTTTTCAAGTTTAAAGTGTGATTCTTTCCACCATCTGGGAACCAGAAACAACATAAAGACGAGAACAGAGAAAATTAACAAGAAATAAAAAAGCAGACTGACAGTGTTTAAAATGTTCAAAGAATTTGATAGGGTAGATATAGAGAAACTATTTTATCTGGTGGGTGAATCCAGAATCTTATAATTAGAGCGAGGTTGTTCAGCAATGAAATAAGGAACAGCTGTTTTGCACAAAAGGTAGTCAAAATCTGGAACTCTCCTCCAAATGGTTGTGAATGCTAGGGATCAATTGAAGCTTTCAGGACTGAGATTGATAGATTTTTGTTGGGTAATGGTATCAAGGGATATGGAGTAAAGGTGGGAAAATGGAATTAAGGAACAGATCAACCATGATCTAATTGAATAGTGGAGCAGGCTGAATGCCCTCCTCCTAATCCTTTGTAACAGGCTTGAGGGGCTGAATTTACATAGGAATACATAGGATATGCAACAAAGAAACAGGTCATTTAGCCAAACGAGACCATGTTCCACTTCAACCGCCTGCTGTCATTCCTCATCTAACTTTATCAGCGTAACCCTCTATTCCCTTCTCCCTCATTTGCTTATCTAGCCTCTCCTTAAATCCATCTATACTATTCACCGCAACCGGTCCCTGTGGTAGCAAATTCCACATTGTCACCACTCTTTGGATAAAGAAGTTTCTTCTGAATTCCGTATTTTGTTCCTCGGTGACTATCTTATGCTGATTTATTCTTCCCCACAAGTAATGAAAGGTCATTGTTCTGAAACATAAAACTTTGTTTCTCTCGCAACAGATGCTGCCTGACCTGCTGAGTATTTCCAGCATTTAGCTTTATTCAAATGGTCTATTCTTGTTCCTATGTTGCTATAAAAATTGTTTTCATAATCTATAATGCTTTGCTTAAGTACTTCCTTCACTGCATCAGATCGCTGGAACTAGCTACCTAGCAGTGCTGTGATGACACCTTTTCTACACGGGTTGCAGCAATTCAGGAAGAAAGTCCACCACCATCTTCTCAAGGGAAGCTAGGGCTGGACATTAAATGCTGGTCTTGCTTGTGAAGTCAGTATCCCAAAGAATGAATAAAAAGAAAAGTAGGTTTTTCTCTGTTGTCATTTTTTAGAGCAACAAAGGGTGATTCAAAATAGGCAAGATGATTGATCAGAGTGAGATCAGACATCTCAACTGTGGGCCCCTGCACTCACCATCAGGGAAAAAAAGGTTAGAGTTAATTAGTGATAGCCAGCATGGATTTGTAAAAGGCAGATCATGCTTGATGAGTCTAATTGAATGGAAATTTTGGAATGTGATTCCTTCCAAACCATTCTAAACAATCTCATGTCCAGAAGGAGAGAGCTGAAGCCCCTCCATTACCTGTGAGCTTTTAGAATATCCTTTACTTCAATGTGAGAGCAATTTGAATTTTATTTTAATTCTATTTCTATTGACGGACCACAAGGACAGAAAGTCTCCATCCTGCCAAACGCTTGATATGACTTGAAATTGGAACTAAATCAATTTTTTTACAAATTCCAATGCACTTACAGAACAAGTAGGATGATGAAATCTGAGAATTATGCCAAATTTTATATTACTTTAGACAGTCAGATTAAACCTAAATTTAAAATAAAAGAAAATTCGAGCTTTGATCATGAATAGATTCAAAATCATTGGGAGAAGATCCAGAGGGGAGATGAGGAGATATATTTTCATTCAGAGAGTTGTCGGGATATGGAATGCTCGACCTGGAAAAGTGGTGGAAGCTGATTCCATAAATAATTTTAAAAGGGGGTTGGACAGTTATTTGAGGATAAGGAACTTACAGGGTTACAGACAAAACAAAGAGCTGGCACAGGCTCGATGGGCTGAATGGCATCCTTTTGCGCTGTAAATTTCTATGATTTTATGATTCTATGATAATAGAGCAGATAGTAGGAAAGAAGATAATAGGAGTCAAGATATGCAAATCTGCCGCCTAGTGCCTGGTTGAGGCCCTCACTATAAGATTGGATTGCCCTGAGTCAGCCAGCACCAGCTGTTTTAAAGAAACCAGACCCGAGCCTTGCCAGTATTCTACCAGGTAAGTAAGGGGGGGGGTGGGAACCAGAGTAGTAGGACAGCAAGTGAAATAATGACGGGGAACTAGTAAATAAGGCCAGTAAGACTAAGAGGAAGAACAGGCAGGGAGATGTTGCGGAGCACAGCGGGACTGGTGGTCTGAAGTATATTTGTTTCAATGCGAGAAGTATAACAGGTAAGGCAGATGAACTTAGATAAAAGCAAAATACTGCGGATGCTGGAAATCTGAAATAAAAACAAGAAATGCTGGAACCACTCAGCAGGTCTGGCAGCATCTGTGGAAAGAGAAGCAGAGTTAACGTTTCGGGTCAGTGACCCTTCATCGGAACTGACAAATATTAGAAAAGTCACAGGTTATAAGCAAGTGAGGTGGGTGTGGGGCAAGAGATAACAAAGGAGGTCTAGATTGGACCAGGCCACATAGCTGACCAAAAGGTCAAGGAGCAAAGGCAAACAATATGTTAATGATGTGTTGAAAGACAAAGCATTAGTACAGATTAGCTGTTAATACACTGAATATTGAACAGCAGCAAGTGCAAACCTGAAAAAAACAGTGAGTAAGCAAACTGAACACACTAAGATGAAATGAACTAAATGCAAAAAAAAATTGCAAAAAATGTAAAAAAGAATGTAAAACAAAAGGAAGAAAAAAATAACTAAAAATGAAAGTAAAATGGGGGGCTGTCATGCTCTGAAATTATTGAACTCAATGTTCAGTCCGGCAGGCTGTAGTGTGCCTAATCGGTAGATGAGATGCTGTTCCTTGAGCTTGCGTTGATGTTCACTGGAACACTGCAGCAATCCCAGGACAGAGATGTGAGCATGAGAGCAGGAGGGAGTGTTGAAATGGCAAGCAACCGGAAGCTCAGGGTCCTGCTTGCGGACTGAGCGGAGATGTTCCGCAAAGCGGTCACCCAGTCTGCGCTTGGTCTCCCCAATGTAGAGGAGACCACACTGTGAGCAGCGAATACAATATACTACATTGAAAGAAGTACAAGTAAATCGCTGCTTCACCTGAAAGGAGTGTTTGGGGCCTGGGATAGTGAGGAGAGAGGAGGTAAATGGGCAGGTATTACACCTCCTGCGATTGCAGGGGAAGGTGCCATGGGACGGGGACGAGTTGGTGGGGGTAATGGAGGAGTGGACCAGGGTGTCGCGGAGGGAACGATCCCTTCGGAATGCTGACAGGGGAAGGGAGGGGAATATGTGACTGGTAGTGGCATCACGCTGGAGGTGGCGGAAATGGCGGAGGATGATCCTTTGGATATGGAGATGAACTTAGAACTTGGATTAGTACTTGGAACTATGATGTTGTTGCTATTAGAGACTTGGTTGAGGGAAGGACAGGACTGGCAGCTAAATGTTCCAGGATTGCGGGATAGAGGGGGATGTAAAAGGGGTGGGGGAGTTGCATTACTGGTTAAGGAGAATATCACAGCTGTACTGCGGGAGGACACCTCGGAGGGGTCGTGCAGCGAGGCAATATGGGTGGAGCTCAGGAATAGGAAGGGTGCAGTCACGATGTTGGGGGTTTACTACAGGCCTCCCAACAGCCAAAGGAAGGTAGAGGAGCAGATATGTAGACAGATTTTGGAAAGATGTAAAGGTAACAGGGTTGTAGTGGTGGGTGATTTTAACTTCCCCTATATTGACTGGGACACACTTAGTGCTAGGGGCTTAGATGGGGCAGAATTTGTAAGGAGCATCCAGGAGGGCTTCTTGAAACAATATGTAGGTAGTCCAACTAGGGATGGGGCCATTCTGGACCTGGTATTGGGGAATGAGCCCGGCCAGGTGGTCGAAATTTCAGTCGGGGAGCATTTCGGGAACAGTGACCATAATTCCATAAGTTTTAAGGTACTTGTGGATAAGGATAAGAGTAGTCCTCGGGTGAAGGTGCTAAATTGGGGGAAGAATAATTATAACAATATTCGGCAGGAACTGAAGAATTTAGATTGGGGGCGGCTGTTTGAGGGTAAATCAACATCTGACATGTGGGAGTCTTTCAAATGTCAGTTGATTAGAATCCAGGACCAGCATGTTCCTGTGAGGAAGAAGGATAAGTTTGGCAAGTTTCGGGAACCTTGGATAATGCGGAATATTGTGAGCCTAGTCAAAAAGAAAAAGGAAGCATTCGTAAGGGCTGGAAGGCTGGCAACAGACAAAGCCTTTGAGGAATATAAAGACAGTAGAAAGGAACTTAAGCAAGGAGTCAGGAGGGCTAAAAGGGGTCATGAAAAGTCATTGGCAAACAGGATTAAGGATTATCCCAAGGCTTTTTATACATATATAAAGAGCAAGAGGGTAACTAAGGAAAGGGTTGGTCCACTCAAGGACAGAGAAGGGAATCTATGTGTGGAGCCAGAGGAATTGGGCGAGGTACTAAATGAGTACTTTGCATCAGTATTCACCAAAGAGAAGAAGTTGGTGGATGACGAGCCTAGGGAAGGGAGTGTAGATAGTCTCAGTCATCTCATTATCAAAAAGGAGGAGGTGTTGGGTGTCTTGCAAAGCATTAAGGTAGATAAGTCCCCAGGGCCTGATGGGATCTACCCCAGAATACTAAGGGAGGCAAGGGAAGAAATTGCTGGAGCCTTGACAGAAATCTTTGCATCCTCATTGGCTACAGGTGAGGTCCCAGAGGACTGGAGAATAGCCAATGGTGTTCCTTTGTATAAGAAGGGTAGCAAGGATAATCCAGGAAATTATAGGCCGGTGAGCCTTACATCAGTGGTAGGGAAATTATTAGAGCGGATTCTTCGGGACAGGATTTAGTCCCATTTGGAAACAAACAAACTTATTCGCGAGAGGCAGCGTGGTTTTGTGAAGGAAAGGTCGTGTCTCACTAATTTGATTGAGTTTTTTGAGGAAGGGACAAAGATGATTGATGAAGGAAAGGCAGTGGATGTTATCTATATGGACTTCAGTAAAGCCTTTGACAAGGTCCCTCATGGCAGACTGGTACAAAAGGTGAAGTCACACGGGATCAGAGGTGAGCTGGCAAGATGGATACAGAACTGGATCTGTCATAGAAGACAGAGGGTAGCAGTGGAAGGTTGCTTTTCTGAATGGAGGGATGTGACTAGTGGTGTTCCGCAGGGATCAGTGCTGGGACCTTTGCTGTTCGTAGTATATATAAATGATTTGGAGGAAACTGTAGCTGGTCTGATTAGTAAGTTTGCGGACGACACAAAGGTTGGTGGAGTTGCGGATAGTGATGAGGATTGTCAAAGGATACAGCAGGATATAGATCGATTGGAGACTTGGGCGGAGAAATGGCAGATGGAGTTTAATCCGGACAAATGTGAGGTAATACACTTTGGAGAGGGTACAGAGGAGGTTTACCAGGATGTTGCCTGGTCTGGAGGGCATTAGCTATGAGGAGAGGTTGTATAAACTCGGATTGTATCCACTGGAACGACGGAGGTGGAGGGGCGACATGATAGAGGTTTACAAAGTTATGAGCAGCATGGACAGTGTGGATAGTCAGAAGCTTTTTCCCAGGGTGGAAGAGTCAGTTACTAGGGGACATAGGTTTAAGGTGAGAGGGGCAAAGTTTAGAGGGGATGTGCGAGGCAAGTTCTTTACACAGAGGGTGGTGAGTGCCTGGAACTTGCTGCCGGGGGAGGTGGTGGAAGCAGGTACGATAGCAACGTTTAAGAGGCATCTTGACAAATACATGAATAGGATGGGAATAGAGGGATACGGACCCCGGAAGTGCAGAAAGTTTTAGTTTAGGCAGACATCAAGATCGGAGCAGACGTGGCGGGCCGAATGGCCTGTTCCTGTGCTGTACTGTTCTTTTGTTATTTTGTTCTTTTTTTTGTTTTATGTCTTTAATGTGGAGCAGGGAAGAGCAGGAGTGAAGTTCCTGACCCCATGCTTGAAGATTGTCCTGCCCCCATCGCCACTTCTCCCCATGGCAGCTTCTGCCTCTGATATAGTCTCCAATCCCCCAGCATGATGATCTCTCCCACCACCAAAGCCTTCAATTACTTGAGGCTTACAGTAATGCTAACAGCAGTCTAATCTTTGTTAAGTCTTCACGGATGGTTTTTCACACCTCGCTGGATCTATGGAAATGAGACCCAAGACCCAATATCAGGTGTGCCTCAGGCCTCCCCATTCAGGCATGGATATTGTAGCCTCCATCCCCACCTGGGAATCCGAAGATGGACCTGCCCAATGTTCTACAATAGTGTATCTGTCATGTTGTTTCTGTGAGTAATCATGTGCCCTCACTAATTGTGGCGGCTTTGGATGTGGGGAAAGCATATAATTCGGCGGGATGGTGGCGGGGGGTGTGCCACCTACCCACCTCCACCCAAATTAAGTCGCATGGACGGCCTTCCTGCCCCACTACCAATTGAGGCCCTTAAGTGTGCAATTAATGCCCAATTAAGGGCCTCGTCCTGCAGCTGCCAGTATTAGACCAGCAGCGGGCAGGCCTGTTGCCGCACAGGGAGCACGCCAAGCAAACCTGTGTGTACTGCTTGTTGGCTCGAGGGGGGTGGGGTCCCTTATTAAAAGGTACTTAGTGCCTGATCATGTGACTCAGCATCGGGAAGGGGTGGGAGCCTGCTGACAGCCACGCCCCTGCCCTTGCTGCAAATACCCCTATACACCCCTCACCCATGGCCTCCACCCCATGAAACCCCTTCTGTCCTGACTCACCTGTGGCCTGGGTCCAGCACCCCCACTGAGACCAGTACCAGCAGCAGCCACCGTCTCCACGTTGGCGCTGCTCAATGATAGTGATACCAGCAGCTCCCAGAAGGCAGGACTGGGGTCCTTAATCTTGGGAAAGGCCCGCTGTTGACCATTGAAGTGCCTAATTTTTATGTAATGCGGAGGGCCTTCTCCAGAGGAGGCAACACGGGGCTCTCTCTTTTTAGCCGGTGGTCGAGGCCCCTGTTGCCCGGATAAAATCCCGGCCAATGTGCGAAAATTGGTCATACATTAAAAATTAAAAATGAGCAGCCTAGACTCATATAGGCTGAAACCCATGGATACTTGATTGAGAAAATCATATTTATGCCTTTAATCTTATCATGACCTTTGGTTCAATGATGCATTAAATGCATAAAGAGTAAAAAAAGGAATTCAGTGAGTTTGGAGAATTACAAACTTACAGTTAGAGGATGAAGTCTTGCTTTATGTCGTTGAGATCAGGGTTTAACTAAATCCGAGCTGTCATTATCACTGCTGCTTTAAATGTATCTGCGTTACAACAAGCCTGAAGCTGTTGTTGAGCTGGTTGACTCCACCCTCAGGTTTCTTTGAAGTTTCATTCGGCCAAGACAGCAATTAACCTCTTCTCCCAAGTCATTAAGTATTTAAGATCAGATGTTCAGGTCTGCTTCTTGAATATTTAGCAATCAAAATGTTACCAAGTACAGTTCTAAATATACAGCTAATACAGATTATTTGAGGGTTGTTTTTAAAATTTCGGGACTTAAGTTGAGTACCTCAAGAGTTGTTTTATGCTGCTAATTTAACATTTTCAGCAGACATCAGAAGAAGATCATCAATTGCCGTATCTTTTCACAAAATTGAGACAAGCTGGAGTAAAGGTCAACCTGTCAAAGGCCCAGTTTCAAACAATTCAATGTCCTTCCTCAACTTCCAGTACTAACTACTCCATGCTGTGTGGGAAACCGGACATGACAATTGGCTCTGAAAGAAACTGTGAACACTCCTGCCTTTGCTGTCCATCAACTCAGCCTGAACGTCACATGTTTGGAATAAGTATCAAGCCAAGGCCATACAGTCATAAAGGTCCCACAAGAACACAGCGGCCTCTCAGAACTGACAGTACCACCTGCACAGAACATTGGGAGGAGACCACCCACTCACTGAGAAACAAAGGCACTAAATGTCAGTTCGCTCAGTTGGTTCGAAGGCGAGAGTGTGATACAACAAGATGCTAACAGTGTGGGTTCAATCCCCGTACTGACTGTGGTAGTTCATGGGGGCCTGTCTCCTCAGCTTGCCCCAAGTTTCAGGAGTGGTGACCTTCAAGCTATGCATTACCAACTGTCTCTCTCTAATGCGAAGCTATGGCTAGAGCAAAACTGCAACATGCATGTCACTTTGTGAGTCAGCTATGGCTCAGTTGCCTCTGAGTCAGAAGATGTGGGTTCAAATCACTTTCCAGGACTTCAGTACAAAAATCAAGGCTGACACTCTAGTGCAGTGCCGAGGGAGCACTGCTAGCAAAGGAAATTAAATGCAACAGTCACTTTGAGGGCAACTGGCCTGGGATTCCCACCAAAACCACACAGTTGCACGTCATGCTGAACAATCCCACAAATTTCAGTGACAATCTCATGTGACATCCTTTGGCCCCTTTGGCATTGCTTCTCTGACCTTGAAGGTAGTTCCTCCTTGTACGGAGGATACGATGATGAACCAGTGCCTGTCTTTGACAATGCCTTTCCTGGATGACATCATTCTGAGCGGCCACACCCTCATCTGCTGCTGGCATTGCAATATCATCTGCTGAGCTGCAAGAGCTCTCCTCAGGTACATCCTCTTCTCTTCTTCCCATGGTAGGTGAAAATTTGGGGATATGAGACCCATAGATTTGCAACTGTTGAAATGAGATCTGTGTTACAAATCAGCCTTGTTTTGCCATTCAGCTGCACCATTGAAGTAATGAGCAAATAGGTTTCAGGCACCTAATATTGCCCCCAGCCTGAACTCCCACCCACCCTCATTGGTCTCCTCCCAAACGATTTGCAATTCTTGATTGGCCACATGGCTCGTAGCATTAAAATGGCACATGTCACAATCGAGATGAATTTCCCCACCTTCCAGCCTGCACCCATCATCCTTGATGCACCCAGTGTTACCTTACACCTTCCCTCTGTGGCCATTGAATCTTTTCCCATTACCTTGGGACTGGATCACTATAAATTTATTCATGCCATCCCTCCCCACTGTTCCTACTCCCATGACCATCGAAATGTTGACTCTCACCTTGATCCTCCAAAAATCCATCTCGATGCCATTGCCAAGTCCCGTTCCCCTCCCCATGATGCAATTGAATACCCACCCCAAGTCTTGACCTCCCCCATCCCACCAAATCCAAAGGCCCCCTGCTACTGTGACCATTCTATCGGCCAGCCAGTACCCTCAGTTCTCCCCACAGGCACTAACCACTCCCTTCAGGTCTGCCATGACCATCACTTTAATCTTATGCTCCAAACAACTCCCGGCCCCCAGCCAACTGCAGCAGCAATAACAACTAGTACACACCCTGGACACTAGACCACACCCGCCACCCAGCCAAGACCCCAGCCTGTGTCCTCCCTGCTACCCTCCCCCACACCTCCACCCATTGAGACCCCAACCTGTGTCCACCCTGCTACCCTCCTCCGCACCTCCACCCGCTGAGACCCCATCCTCTGTCCTCCCTGCTACCTTCCCCCGCACCTCCACTCGCCCGAGACCCCAGCCTGTGTCCTCCCTGCTACCCTCCCCCTCACCTCCACCCGCTGAGACCCCAACCTGTGTCCTCCCTGCTACCCGCCCCCAGCACCTCTACCCGCTGAGACCCCAACCTGTGTCCACCCTGCTACCCTCCCCCACACCTCCACCCGCTGAGACCCCAACCTGTGTCCTCCCCAGCTACCCGTCCCCTGCACCTCCACCCAGCCGAGACACCAGCCTGTGTCCTCCCTGCTACCCTCCCCCGCACCTCCTGCCCGAGACCCCAGCCTGTATCCACCCTGCTACCCTCACCCACACCACCACCTGCCCGAACCCCAGCCTGTTTCCTCCCTGCTACCCTCCCCCGACACCTCCACCCACCTGAGACTCTACCGTGTACAACTCCCCCTTCCCCCACTCCATGTCTTCCCCGCCTCCCTCACAAAGCAATTGTCCTTACTGGTCCCCAGCCTGGAACCAAACATCCATTCCACTGTTGCTCTTCTTTATGCCGTAGAGTTCAAGAAATTAAACAACGACCTCAGATACAACTACACAAAGCTGACTGCTGCACGCCACCTGTAAACATACATGAACCGGGTGCCTCTGGCAGATAGGACTTAATTCGAAAAGCAGGGCGGCACAGTGGCGCAGTGGTTAGCACCGCAGCCTCACAGATCCAGTGACCCGGGTTCAATTCTGGGTACTGCCTGTGTGGAGTTTGCAAGTTCTCCTTGTGTGTGCGTGGGTTTCCTCCGGGTGCTCCGGTTTCCCCCCACATGCCAAAGATTTGTGGGTTGATAGGTAAATTGGCCATTATAAATTGCCCCTAGTATAGGTAGGTGGTAGGCAAATATAGGGACAGGTGGGGATGTGGTAGGAATATGGGATTAGTGTAGGATTAGTATAAATGGGTGGTTGATGGTCGGCACAGACTCGGTGGGCCGAAGGGCCTGTTTCAGTGCTGTATCTCTAATCTAAAAGAAAATCTAAATCTAAATTATTAGGGAATGAGTTTTGATGGTATGCAAATGTATGGAAAGCTGGAACCCACCACAGGACAGGGTGAACGCCGACACGCCACTAACATGCTGCTGACCTAACCTCAGCACCTCCACGATTGCTGCTTTTGCAGGGCCCATAAAATTCCACCCAGAGTTAATGTTTCAAGTCTGTGGCCTATCATCAGAACTGGCAAAGGTTAGAAATGTAATAGGCCTTGAGCAAGTGAAAGGGGAGAAGGGGGAAGAAGAACTAAAGGGAAGGTCTGTGATAAGGGGGAGGGGAGGACAAAGATGTCATGGAACAAAAGGTAAAGGGAGTAGTAATAGCCAAAGTAAAAGACAAAGCATTTGTCCAGGAAAGAATGTTCATGGCAGAATAATTAACAGCTTTGTCCGAAAGCAAAAAGATGAAAATCAAGCAGAGGACCAGCACATGGTAAAAAAAAAACAAAATGAAGGTGATGGTCTGAAATCGTTGAACTCAAGAAGATGAGGTGCAGTTCCCTGAGCTTACGTTGAACTTCACTGGAACACTGCAGCAGGATAAGGCCAAGAAATGTGGGCATGAGAACAGGGAGGTGAATTAAAAATGGCAAGCAACTTGGGGTCATGATTGCAGACTGAGGGCAGAGTTTCCACAAAGCAGTCACCCAGTCTGCATTTGGTCTCCCCTGTGTAGAGGAGACCACATTGTGAGCAGCGAATATAGTATACTAAATTGAAAGAAGTACATGTAAATCACTGCTTCACCTGAAAGGAGTGTTTGGGGCCTTGGATAGTGAGGAGAGAGGAGGTATAAGGGCAAGTATTACACCTCCTGCGATTGCATGGGAAGGTGCCATGGGAAGGGGACGAGGTGTCGGGGGTAATGAAGGAATGGACCAGGGTGTCGTGGAAGGAATGATCCCTTTGGAATGCTGACAGGGGAATGGAGAGGAAAATGTGTTTGATGGTGGCATCACGCTGGAGGTGGTGGAAATGGCAGAGAATGATTCTTTGGATGTGGAAGCTGGTGCGGTGGAAAGAGAGGACAAGGGGAACCCTGTTTCAGTTCTGGGAGGGAGGGTAAGGGGTGAGGCAATGGTTAAGATAATGGCTTTTAGATATCCAGTTATAGATTGGAAGGTGTCGGACATAGCATCTGAATTTAAACTGTTTGGACAGAGAATGGAACTGTGTTTCCTGAATCAAGAAATGAGTGAACCAGAGAAACAAGCTATCGAAATTAACATCACACTGGGCAACGAAAGCCTGCAATGGATCAGTACATCAGGATTTTCACTTGAGGATCAGAAGGACCCTAACATGATATGGCATTCCTGGTGCAGCAACTGAAAGTAAAGGTAAATTTCCAAGTACATAGGCTTGAGCTTATTACCGACTGGCAAAGACAAGATGAGTCCATTGAGAGTTACAAGCTAGCCAGGAAGGATCTAAAGGGAGAGCTAAGAAGAGCAAGGAGAGGACACGAGAAGTCATTGGCGGATAGGATCAAGGAAAACCCTAAGGCTTTCTATAGGTATATCAGGAATAAAAGAATGACTAGAGTTAGATTAGAGCCAATCAAGGATAGCAGTGGGAAGTTGTGTGTGGAATCAGAGGAGGTAGGGGAAGTGTTAAATGAATATTTTTCGTCAGTATTTACAGTAGAGAAAGAAAATGTTGTCGAGGAGAATACTGAGATACAGACTACTAGGCTAGATGGGATTGAGGTTCACAAGGAGGAGGTGTTAGCAATTTTGGAAAGTGTGAAAATAGATAAGTCCCCTGGGCCAGATGGGATTTATCCTAGGATTCTCTGGGAAGCCAGGGAGGAGATTGCAGAGCCTTTGCCCTTGACCTTTATGTCGTCATTGTCGACAGGAATAGTGCCGGAAGACTGGAGGATAGCAAATGTTGTGCCCTTGTTCAAGAAGGGGAGTAGAGACAGCCCTGGTAATTATAGACCTGTGAGCCTTACCTCGGTTGTGGGTAAAATGTTGGAAAAGGTTATGAGATAGGATTTATAATCATCTTGAAAAGAATAAGTTCATTAGCGATAGTCAGCACGGTTTTGTGGAGGGTAGGTCGTGCCTCACAAACCTTATTGAGTTTTTTGAGAAGGTGACCAAACAGGTGGATGAGGGTAAAGCCGTGGATGTGGTGTATATGGATTTCAGTAAGGCATTTGATAAGGTTCCCCACGGTAGGCTATTGCAGAAAATACGGAAGTATGGGATTGAAAGTGATTTAGTGCTTTGGATCAGAAATTGGCTAGCTGAAAGAAGACAGAGGGTGGTGGTTGATGGCAAATGTTCATCCTGGAGTTTAGTTACTAGTGGTGTACCGCAAGGATCTGTTTTGGGGCCACTGCTGTTTGTCATTTTTATAAATGACCTGGATGAGGGTGTAGAAGGGTGGGTTAGTAAATTTGCGGATGACACGAAGGTCGGTGGAGTTGTGGATAGTGCCGAAGGATGTTGTAGGTTACAGAGGGACATAGATAGGCTGCAGAGCTGGGCTGAGAGATGGCAAATGGAGTTTAATGCGGAAAAGTGTGAGGTGATTCACTTTGGAAGTAGTAACAGGAATGCAGAGTACTGGGCTAATGGGAAGATTCTTGGTAGTGTAGATGAGCAGAGAGATCTTGGTGTCCAGGTGCATAAATCCCTGAAAGTTGCCACCCAGGTTAATAGGGCTGTTAAGAAGGCATATGGTGTGTTAGCTTTTATTAGTAGGGGGATCGAGATTCGGAGCCACGAGGTCATGCTGCAGCTGTACAAAACTCTGGTGCGGCCGCACCTGGAGTATTGCGTGCAGTTCTGGTCACCGCATTATAGGAAGGATGTGGAAGCTTTGGAAAGGGTGCAGAGGAAATTTACTAGGATGTTGCCTGGTATGGAGGGAAGGTCTTACGAGGAAAGGCTGAGGGACTTGAGGTTGTTTTCGTTAGAGAGAAGGAGGAGGAGAGGTGACTTAATAGAGACATATAAGATAATCAGAGGGTTAGATAGGGTGGATAGTGAGAGTCTTTTTCCTCGGATGGTGATGGCAAACATGAGGGGACATAGCTTTAAGTTGAGGGGTGATAGATATAGGACAGATGTCAGAGGTAGTTTCTTTACTCAGAGAGTAGTAGGGGCGTGGAACACCCTGCCTGCAACAGTAGTAGACTCGCCAACTTTAAGGGCATTTAAGTGGTCATTGGATAGACATATGGATGAAAATGGAATAGTGTAGGTCAGATGGTTTCACAGGTCGGCGCAACATCGAGGGCCGAAGGGCCTGTACTGCGCTGTAATGTTCTATGTTCTATGTTCTGTGATCAGTTTATTGCAAGGCGCCGAGACAAAGCTCAATATTGTGACTTTGCAAATATTGAATTGTTGGATCGGATTATAGAGTTAGTAATCACATCAACCCTACTAGAGGCCTTTCATAAAGACCTGCTAGGAAAGAAGAAAGGGCACACCATAGATGCACAACTTAATGATGGAAGGAGATTTGAAGCCATCATGCTGGGTGCCAATAGTTACAAGCTTCGGGGGTGGCGACAACAATCAGAATGGTAAACAAGACGCAGAAGTCTGCTAAGCCTTGTAGCAAATGTGGCCTGACTCACAGAAACATAGAAAATAGGAGCAGGAGTAGGCCATTCGGCCCTTCGAGCCTGCTCCGCTATTCATTATGATCATGGCTGATCATCCAACTCAGTAGCCTGCTCCAGCTTTCGCCCCATATCCTTTGATCCCTTTAGACCCAAGAGCTATATCTAACTCCTTCTTGAAAACATACAATGTTTTGGCCTCAACTGCTTTCTGCGGTAGCGAATTCCACAAGCTCACCACTCTCTGGGTGAAGAAATTTCTCCTCATCCCAGTCCTGAAAGGTTTACCCCATATCCTTAGACTATAACCCCTGGTTCTGGACCCCTCCACCATCGGGAACATCCTTCCTGCATCTACCCTGTCAAGTCCTGTTAGAATTTTATAGGTTTCTATGAGATCCCCCCTCACTCTTCTGAACTCCAGCAAATATAATCCTAACCGACTCAATCTTTCCTCATACGTCAGTCCCGCCATCCCAGGAATCAGTCTGGTAAACCTTCGCTGCACTCCCTCTATAGCAAGAACATCCTTCCTCAGATAAGGAGACCAAAACTGCACACAATATTCCAGGTGTGGCCTCACCAAGGTCCTGTATAATTGCAGCAAGACATCCCTGCTTCTGTACTCGAATCCTCTCGCTATGAAGGCCAACATACCGTTTGCCTTTTTTACCGCCTGCATGCTTACCTTCAGCGACTTGTGTATGAGAACACCCAGGTCTCGTTGCATATTCCTCTCGCTCAGTTTATAGCCATTCAGATAATAATCGGCCTTCCTGTTTTTGCTACCAAAATGGATAACATCACATTTATCCACATTCTACTGTATCTGCCAAGCATTTGCCCACTCACTCAACTTGTCCAAATCACCCTGAAGCCTCTCTGCATCCTCCTCACAACTCACCCTCCCACCCAGTTGTGTGTCATCTGCAAATTTGGAGATATTACATTTAGTTCCCTCATCTAAATCATTAATGTATATTGTGAATAGCTGGGGTCCTAGCACCGATCCCTGCGGTACCCCACTAGTCACAGCCTGCCATTCAGAAAAAGCCCAATTTTTCCCCACTATTTGTTTCCTGTCTGCCAACCAATTTTCTATCCATCGCTATACACTACCCCCAATCCCACGCGCTTTAGTTTTACATGCTAATCTCTTATGTGGGACTTTGTCGAAAGCCTTCTGAAAGCCCAAATAAACCACATCCACTGGCTCCCCCTCATCAACTCTACTAGTTACATCCTCAAAGAATTCTAGTAGATTTGTCAAGCATGATTTCCCTTTCGTAAATCCATGCTGACTCTGCACAATTCTACCACTGTTCTCCAAGTGTTCTGCTATAAAATCTTTGATAATGGACTCGAGGATTTTCCCCACTATTGACATTAGGCTGACTGGTCTATAATTCCCTGCTTTGTCTCTACCTCCCTTTTTAAATAGTGGGATTACATTAGCTACCCTCCAATCTGTAGGAACTGTTCCAGAGTCTATAGAATCTTGGAAGCTGGCCACCAATGCATCTACTATTTCTAGGGCCACTTCCTTAAGTACTCTGGGATGCAAACCATCAGGCCCTGGGGATTTATCGGCCTTCAATCCCATCAATTTCCCCAACACCATTTCTCTACTCATAGTGATTTCTTTCAGTTCCTCTCTCTCCCACTAAGCCCTGTGTTCCCCAACATTTCAGGTATACCCAATACACAGCATACCAGGACCAGTGCAAAGCTTATGGCATGTGAGGATATTGGGCAAGGCAGTGCAGAAGGCCGAGCTCAGATACTGCATATAGGAATGGTGGCAGGTCACATGTAGAGAGAACGTCTGCAAGACAGGATGGCAAATGCAGTAAAAGGTTTGTCAACACACAACAAAAATCCAAGCAGGTATATCAGGTTTGCAGAGACAGATTACCAGGAGGACACGGGTGAAGAATGCACTCGTGTGAACAGCGAGCAAGCAATCCACATAGTTAATTTAGATTAACATGTCAATGTTATTATACAATCTGAGACATTCACCATGATCACAATTATATCTCCACAGAAGATTGGTAAGCATAAGCGCAGAGTAAAAATCAACACTGGAGAAAATGCAGATTTTCTGCCAAACCATATACTGAAGGAAATGTCCTTAAAGAAATGGGAATCTGTGGTGCAACCCACCACAGCTAGGCTGACTTCCTTCAATGGTTCTCCAATCAAGTGCATTGGAAGGATAACCTTGCAGTGCAGCTATGGGAGATCCAAAGGCTACCACAATTATTTTATACTGCAGACACAACTGGACCAGCTGTCACAGGGCTTCCAGTATGCCAAGATTTATGAATTGTCACAATACATGGATTCAGTAACGCACCAAAGATGAAAGGAAATACCCAGGTTGAGTGTATCAGGTCAGTCCATGGAAAGGACAACACAAAAGCTGGGAGTCTTGACACTGTCATGGTCCTGTAGTTTTTTTTCTCTGGGGAATATGTGGTGTGTCTTTAAGGCTAGAATAGGAGCCGTACTGCTTTAAGAGCCAGCAAGCCTCAGGAGTTAGAGAAAATGCATTTTTGATGAAACCATATGGAGAGGGAACCAACCAGCTTCAGAGAATGCATCCTGATTACCCAGCAACAATCATTCAGGGACCCAGGACTGGATATACAATGTTGCAATTATTTTTTGAACTGGCTTTTTAGTTGAAGACACACTGTTCTAACAGGGGACACAGAGAGGCTGGTGTTAGCACCTGAAAGAAGAGCTCACACCTATTTAAATTGAAGGAAGAGAATTTAGTCTATCTATTATCTCTCAAAATCCTAAAAATAACTCAAGCCAAAACAGAAATCTCTGATAATTTAAAATGTAGGAAGGGAAGTTCGACTGTGAAAATCTTTTATCCCTCAAAAACTCTAAAGTCAGATTGATTCTTTTGAAAGTGTTTGCAGGTTGTTAATTGTTGAAATCTATCGCTGGAGAAGGAAAGCATCACTTACTGCTTCACTTACTAGTCACTTAGACTACGAACTGTTCTACTGTTTAAGAACCTTTTTTCCCCATTGGACAGCTGTGAGGATTTCAAGCAACATTGGACTGTAAATTTGCAAGGACTCTATTTTTTTCTATTTTAAATGTTGTTTATATCATCATAGTGTTTAAGAATTTAGCTTTTCTGATTAAACAGTTAATTTGTTGATTTAAAGACACCTGGTTTGGTTAGCCTCATTCGGGGGTTAATAAATGGTACAATTTGGCTGGGTCTTTCTTTAATTTGGAAAGTTTTAAATGATATGTTAGGCTATAGTGGGGGGACGAGATTGAATTAACGGTGTCTTTCTCCCACCACAATCAGAATCGCATATTCTGATTGGGAGCTTTGACTGGAGCAGTCGGTTGTAACATATTAATTGGGGGCTCGTCCGGGATTTGCATAACATATTAATTGGAGGCTCGCTTGAGATTTGAATCATATATTAATTGGGTTTCTGAATTTGAATCATATCTTAATTGGGGGCTCGCTTGCGGTTGAATCATATATAATTTGGTGGCTTATGTCTGAGATGAGAATCAGACTAATTTGGAGAGCTCGCATTTGGAATCATCGTAATTATTCGCCTCTGGGATAACATATTTAAATTGGGGTCCTGCGAATTGCTCTCGCGTTTGTGATCATATCCATTGGAAACTCGATTGTTCGGATCTAAATCTAACACCAATTACAAAGAAATTAAAAGAACCAGGTCTCTTGTATAATAAGGTACAGTCTTTACCATTGTTATGGCATTAGTGGGTGCAGCAGAGTTTTCGGGAAAGCAGAATGTTTCCCTGAGTGAATTGATAACTTTAACTAAGAGCAAGTTAAAAGAATTGGCAGCGAAATTGGGGTTGGAATTGAAATCAGGTGCCAGAAAAGTAGAGATAATTGACATAATAGCCAAACATCTGGGATTAGTAGTAGAAGAAGATGATGATGACACAGATGAAGGGCAATATGAGAAACAAGAAAAGGAATACGATAGACAAGAAGGTAGTAGGTCCGAGAGTGATGCTGTGGAATTGGCTAGGATTCAGTTAGAAATGAAAAATCTTCAGGCAAAAAAAGAAATAAGAAAACTTGAATTGGAAGACAGGGAGAAAGAAAAGGAATTTAGGCTAAAAGAGATGTAACTAAGACAAAAAGGTCAGGATGAATCTGAATTTAGATCAGGACCCAGCGAGAGGTTGTTTAAATTTATACAGGCTCTTCCTAAGTTCGAGGAAAGGAACATAGAGGCATTTTTCATATCTTTTGAAAAAATAGCCAAACAGATGAAATGGCTGAAAGAAAGCTGGACATTGCTCATGCAGGGCAGGCTGGTAGGCAGAGCTCATGAAGCTTATACCATGCTTCCTGAAGAGGCTTCTGCAGATTATGAGATGGCAAACAATGCTATTCTCGCTCCATATGAGTTAGTCGCTGAAGCTTACCGTCAGAAGTGTAGGAACTTATAAAACTGTGTTTTAAAAGTAAGTACTTACTGTTTTACTTACTGTTTTCCTTGTCTTTGAGTTTCTTTTGGCGCCGGAGGAACCGGAAGCTGGTCGGCAGCGAGGACTCCTGGGTAGGTATTTTCCTTAAAGGTGCGGAGCTGAGTAAACCCGAGCCACTACACATGTAGTGTCTCCCACCCATCCTCCTCCTCTAACCTAATAATAAGACCCTTTTTACCCTCCTCCTCTAGCCAAAAAGGACTGAGCAGGTAAGCTATTTACTGTTTTTGTTAATATCTATAGTTGTACTTAACTAAGGGGTAATTGAATAAAAGAAATGGCAGCCAGTGTAGTGTATTGCTCCTCCTGCAGAATGTTCGAGGTGAGGGAAACCTCCGGTGGCCCTGCCGACTTCACCTGCTGGAAGTGCATCCGTCTCCAGCTCCTATCAGACCGTGTTAGGGAATTGGAGCTGGAGCTGGATGAACTGAGGATCATTCGGGAAGCTGAGGGGTTGATAGATAGAAGCTACACGGAGGTCGTTACTCCACAAATCAAAGGCAGCTGGGTAACAGTTAGAGGTGGGAAGAGGTCAGTGCAGGGATCTCCTGTGGTCGTTCCCCTCAACAACAAGTATACAGTTTTAGATACTGTTGGGGGGGACGGCCTATCGGGGGCAGGCTGCAGTGACCGGGCCTCTGGCACGGGGTCCTGCACTGTGGCTCAGAAGGGAAGGAGGGAGAATGGGAGAGCACTAGTCATCGGGGACTCGATGGTGAGGAGTACGGACAGGCGGTTCTGTGGGCGCAGGCGAGACGCACGGATGGTTTGTTGCCTCCCTGGTGCCAGGGTCCGTGATGTTTGTGATCGCGTCTTCAGGATCCTTAAAGGGGAGGGGGAGCAGCCAGAGGTCGTGGTGCACATTGGCACCAACGACGTAGGAAGGAAGGGTGGCACAGATGTTAGAAGTGAGTTTAGGGAGTTAGGCTGGAAGCTGAAAGCTCGGACGGACAGAGTTGTTATCTCTGGTTTGTTGCCGGCGCCACGTGATAGTGAGGCTAGGAATAGGGAGAGAGCACAGCTGAACACGTGGCTGCAGGAATGGTGTAGGAGGGAGGGCTTCCAGTTCTTGGATAATTGGACTGCATTCTGGGGAAGATGGGACCTGTTCAAACAGGACGGGCTGCATCTGAACCAGAGGGGCACCTATATCCTGGGAGGGAGGTTTGCTAGTACTGTTCGGGAGGGTTTAAACTAGTTTGGGAGGGGGATGGGAACCGGACTTGTAATCCAGGGACCAGTGGGTCCACTCAGAAAGACAAAGAGTGTAGTGAGGTATTGGGGAAGGTAGCACTGTCGCAGAGGACAGATGGGCACGGAGAAGGGTTAAAGTGCATATACTTCAACGCAAGAAGCATCAGGAATAAGGTGAGTGAATTGAAGGCGTGGATGGGCACTTGGGACTACGATGTTGTGGCCATCACTGAAACGTGGATAGGTGAGGGGGAGGAATGGTTTTTGGAGGTACCTGGTTATAGATGTTTTCATAAGATTAGGAATGGTGGTAAAAGAGGTGGGGGGGTGGCATTGTTAGTTAGAAATAGTGTAACAACTGCTGAAAGAATTTTCGAGGAGGATCTGCCGACTGAGGCACTGTGGGTTGAGGTCAGGAACAGGAAAGGAGCAGTCACCTTGATGGGAGTTTTCTATAGGCCCCCCAATAGCAGCAGGGAGGTGGAAGAGCAGATTGGGAAACAGATTTTGGAAAGGAGCAGAAGTCACAGGGTAGTAATTATGGGGGATTTCAACTTCCCAAATATTGATTGGCAACTCTTTAGATCGAATAGTTTGGATGGGGTAGTGTTTGTGCAGTATGTCCAGGAAGCTTTTCTGACTCAGTATGTAGACTGCCCGACCAGAGGGGAGGCAATATTGGATTTGGTACTAGGTAATGAACCAGGGCAAGTGATAGAGCTGTTGGTGGGCGAGCACTTTGGAGATAGTGATCACAATTCTGTAGCATTCACTGTGGTAATGGAGAGGGATAGGTATGTGCAACAGGGCAAGGTTTACAATTGGGGGAAGGGTAGATATGATGCTGTCAGGCAGGAACTGAGGAGCATAAGTTGGGAGCATATGCTGGCAGGGAAGGGCACGGTCGAAATGTGGAACTTTTTCAAGGAGCAGATAGTAGGGGCCATTGATAAGCATGTCCCTGTCAGACAGGGAAGGGATGGTCATGTGAGGGAACCGTGGTTGACAAGAGAGGTTGAGAGTCTTGTTAGGAAGAAGAAGGATGCGTATATAAAGTTGAGGAAAAAGGGCACAGGCATAGCTCTGGAGGGATACAAGATGGCCAGGAAGGATCTGAAGAAAGGGATTAGGAGAGCTAAGAGAGGGCATGAAAAATGCTTGGCGGGTAGGATAAAAGAAAACCCCAAGGCCTTTTACGCGTATGTCAGAAATATGAGGATGACTAGGGGGACCGTAGGTCCGGTCAAGGACAATAGCGGGAGACTGTGTGTTGAGCCGGAAGAGATAAGTGAGGTTTTGAATGAGTACTTCTCTTCGGTATTTACGAATGAGAAGGGGTGTATTACTGAAGAGGACGGTGTGAAACAGACTGGTAAGCTCGAGGAAGTGCTCGTTAGGAGGGAAGATGTGTTGGGGTTTTTGAATAACTTGAAGATAGACAAGTCTCCCGGGCCTGACGGGGTATATCCAAGGATGTTATGGGAAGCAAGGGATGAAATTGCAGAGCCGCTGGCAATGATCTTTTCATCTTCTCTGCTGACGGGGGTGGTACCAGGTGATTGGAGGGTGGCAAATGTTGTGCCCCTGTTCAAGAAAGGGAATAGGAACAACCCTGGGAATTACAGGCCAGTTAGTCTTACTTCGGTGGTAGGCAAGTTGATGGAAAAGGTGCTGAGGGATAGGATTTCTGAGCATCTGGAAAGACACTGCTTGATTCGGGACAGTCAGCACGGTTTTGTGAGGGGTAGGTCTTGCCTCACAAGCCTGATTGAATTCTTTGAGCAGGTGACCAAGCAAGTGGATGAGGGTAAACCAGTGGATGTGGTGTACATGGATTTTAGTAAGGCATTTGATAAGGTCCCCCATGGTAGACTTATGGAGAAAGTCAGGAGGCATGGGATAGTGGGGAATGTGGCCAGTTGGATTAAGAATTGGCTAACTGATAGAAGGCAGAGAGTGGTCTTAGATGGTAAATACTCAGCCTGGAGCCCAGTTACCAGTGGCGTGCCGCAGGGATCAGTTCTGGGTCCTCTCCTGTTTGTGATTTTTATTAACGACTTGGATGAGGAAGTCGAAGGGTGGGTCAGTAAATTTGCAGATGATACAAAGGTTGGTGGAGTTGTGGATACCGAGGAGGGCTATTGTCGTCTGCAAAGGGACTTGGATAGGTTGCAGTGCTGGGCTGAAAAGTGGCAGATGGAGTTTAACCCTGAAAAGTGTGAGGTCGTCCATTTTGGAAGGACAAACATGAATGCAAAATACTGGGTTAACGGTAGGGTTCTTGGGCATGTGGAGGAGCAGAGAGACCTTGGGGTCTATGTGCATAGATCATTGAAAGTTGCAACTCAAGTGGATAGGGCTGTGAAGAAGGCATATGGGGTGTTAGCGTTCATTAGCAGAGGGATTGAATTTAAGAGCCGTGAGGTGATGATGCAGCTGTACAGGACCTTGGTAAGGCCTCATTTGGAGTACTGTGTGCAGTTCTGGTCGCCTCATTTTAGGAAGGATGTGGAAGCCTTGGAGAGGGTGCAGAGGAGATTTACCAGGATGTTGCCTGGAATGGAGAATAAGTCTTACGAGGAAAGGCTGAACATTCTAGGCCTCTTCTCATTAGAACGGAGAAGGATGAGGGGTGACATGATAGAGGTTTATAAGATGATCAGGGGAATAGATAGGGTAGACAGTCAGAAACTTTTTCCCCGGGTGGAGCAAAGCGTTACAAGGGGTCATAAATTTAAGGTGAAGGGTGGGAGATATAAGGGGGATGTCAGGGGAAGGTTCTTTACCCAGAGAGTGGTCGAGGCATGGAATGCCTTGCCCGGGGAAGTTGTTGAGTCAGAAACTTTAGGGACTTTCAAAAGGCTTTTGGATAGGTATATGGATAAAGGAGAATGATGGGGTATAGATTAAATTGTCCTTGACAGAGGACAAAGGATCGGCACAACATTGTGGGCCGAAGGGCCTGTTCTGTGCTGTATGTTCTATGTTCTATGTTCTTATAGAGATTGACTGGGCTGACATATTTAGAATTTGAGAGGGTGAAGCAAATGAATTTTGACTGTTGGATACGGGCATTAAAGACAGAAACCACGTATGAGAACCTTCAAGAATTGATTCCCTTAGAAGAGTTTAAAAACTCCATTCCTTCAGTAATGAGAACTCATATAGATAATCTGAAAGTTTTGAAAGCTAGGCAAGCAGCAGAGATTACTGATGATTTTGAACTTGTGAATAAGCCAACCTATTTTGTCCATCACCCCCATAAACCCGAGAAGGATAGAAAGTGGGAGAGTGAAAGGATGGCAAGTAGCTGGGGACATGAAGGAATAGCTGGGAATGCCTGAGGATCACTTCCTCAGGTCAGAAAGGAAGGTAATGAGGGTAGAAGTGAGGTTCGCAAGCCAAAGTGTTATCATTGCCACAAGACGGGTCATCTTCGCTCAGAGTGCTAGAAATTTTGCGATAAACCCATAGGACTTGTTGGGGTACACAAAGTTAGTGCAGAGGAAAAGACTCTGACTGAGAGTATAGCAGGCCAGGCTGTAGCTTTAACAACAGCTGTGACTGTGAAACCAGATACTAAAACTAAAAGGAGTGTAGTGGTTAAGAATAAAATACCTGAGAGTTATAATGATTTTTTGTCAAAGGGGAGAATAACTCCATATCCTGTAAGTGAGGCAGGAAAACCTATCATTATACTCAGGGACACAGGAGCAACCCAAACACTCTTGTTGGGGAAGGATGTGAGGTTTCAACCAGACAGCATCTTGAAAGCTTAAGTTTTAGTTCATGGAATTGGTGGGGTGTGTATACCCATACCTTTGTATAAAGTATGCCTAGACAGTGACTTAATATCTGGGATATTAACTGTAGGTGTTGTCCACAGTTTATCAGTTAAGGAAATTGATTGACTCCTAGGAAATGATTTGGCAGGATCAAAAGTATCAGTTTCTCTTCTAGTTACAGAGGAACCAAGTAAAATTAAGGAAACAGAGCGATTACAGGAACAAGTTCAGGGAATATTTCCTGCGTGTGTAGTTACTCGAGCAATGGATAAAAAGAATACATTGTCGGAGGTAAAAGGGGCACCACAAATAGATAGCCAAGCATCTGAACCCTTATTTGGGGATTTAGCTAATCCAAACAAGATGTGTAACAGATCGTCTATCATTGCAGCACAGCAAGCTGATTCAGAGATATACCGAAAGGCACAGACAGCTCTGTCAGAAGCTGAAGCGAAAGGAGTTCCGGATGGCTATTATATGGCAAACGGGGTTTTGAGGAGGAAATGGAGACTGCCTCATAGACCTGCTGACGAAGACTGGACAGTTGTTGAACAGATAGTGGTACCACCTAAATATCAACAGGGATTATTAAGGTTAGCACAAGACATTCCTTTTGCAGGACATAGGGGAGTTCGGAAGACCAAATCACATATAAGCAAACATTATTTCTGGCCAGGTCTTACAAAGGATGTGAGACAATTTTGTAGGGCATGCCACACCTGTCAAATGGTGGGAAAATCACAACCTACCATAAAACCAAGGGATGTTGTTATTGTCACAGGGAGAACCATTCAAAGCATGGTTCAGTGGCCTGGACAGACTGATCAAAATAGTGGGTAAGGTAGATTACTTGATTGACACTCCTGATCGCCGGAAGAAGAACTGGTTGTGTCACATTAATATGCTCAAACCATATTACCACAGGGAGGATAAGCCAGTACAGGAATGTCAGGTAATCGGGACTGTGGAGATGGAAAAGGACGGTGAGGATGAGGCAGAAGGAGGCCTAGGGAATTCTCAGATTGAACCTCCAACTATCACATTAGCGAATGCAGAATGGCTAGGAAAATTAAACCATAGCCTTTAGAGGCAAAACAATGTAAAGTCCTAACCAGGGTTTTCACAACGTTTCAAAAAGTTTGTAGGGATAAGCCAGGATGTACAACCTTAGCCACACATGATGTGGGTATAGGGGGAAACCATTCCTTTAAAACAACATCCTTGTTGCTTAGGTCCAGACAGACAGGCCCAAGTGGAAGCAGAGGTACAATGCATACTGAAGGGCAGCTTATATGAACCTAGTCAGGACAGCTGGAATTCACAGATGGTCTTGATGTCTAAAACTGCTGGGTCAGCTCAAACTTGCATAGACTCTAGAAAAGTCACTGTGGTAAAGAAGGCAGACTCCTACCAAAATTCTCATTTAAGGGACTGTAATACAGAATGGGCAACACCATGTGTCTTAAAGAGACAAATATTTTAGAGGAAACCTGTCAAATTCCTTTGACACCCCAGGGTGAGAAAAAAATCGGCTTCTGTTACACCGGACAGGGTTTTCCAGTGTCAAGTGATGTCACATAGGTTAAGGGGTACTCGAGAAACTTCTCAGAGAATAGTAAACCCAGTAGTGGTCAGTGCTCCTGACTGTACAGTTCACCTGGCTGAGGTGATGGACAATAGGCACACTTGGAAGGAAAACACAAAACAATTGGAAGTCTATGCTTGTAAATTTGAAATGGGTTAATTAGGACAACTTTTTGAAAAGTTAAAGCTGGAATGTTCTGGTGGAACTTGTTGCTGTAGTCTTAGCCTTTTAGAAAAGTGCATACCAGTAAATGTGTAGAAAGTGTACTAGCATTTTTTCAATTTGTATTATTTTTACCCATTGTAACAAAATGCATTTCAGGAATGGCTTTTCATTCCGCTAGGGGAAGAGGTGTCATGGTCCTGTAGTTTTTTTTTCTCCGGGGAATATGTAGTGTGTCTTTAAGGCTGGAAAAGGAGCCATACTGCTTTAAAAACCAGCAAGCCTCAGGAGTTAGTGAAAGTGCATTTTGGTTGCCATTGGATACAACCATATGGAGAGGGAATAAACCAGCTTTAGAGAATGCATCCTGGTTACCCGGCAACAACCATTCACGGACCAAGGACCGGATATAGAATGTTGTAATTATTTTTTGAACTGGATTTTTAGTTGAAGGCAGATTGTTCTAACAGGGGACACAGACAGACAGCTGGTGTTAGCACCTGAAAGAAGAGCTTACAGCCATTTAAACTGAAGGAAGAGAGGTTAGTCTGTTTATTTATTATCTCTCAACATTCTAAAAAAAGTCAAGCCAAAACAGAGATCCCTGATAATTTAAACTGAAGGAAGGGAAGTTAGACTGTGACAATCTTTTATCCCTCAAAAACTCTAAAGTCAGATTGATTCTATTGAAAGTGTTTGCAAGTTGTTAATTGCTGAAATCCATCGCTGAAGAAGGAAAGCATCACTTACTCCTGGAATTAGACTACGGACTGTTCTCCTGTGGAAGAACTTTTTTTCCCCCCATCGGATGGCTGTGAGGACTTCAAACAACATTAGACTGTAAATTTGTAAGGACTCTATTTGTTTCTCTTTTAAATGTTGTTTATATCTTCATAGTGTTTAAGAATTTAGTTTTTTTGATTAAACAGTTAATTTGTTGATTTAAAGACACCTGGTTTGGTTAGCCTCATTCAGTGTTAATAAATGGTACAATTTGGCTGGGTCTTTCTTTAATTTGGAAAGTTTTAAATGATATGTTAGGAGATCTGTGGAGGGACGGGATTGAACTAACAGTGTCTTTCTCCCACTACAATCAGAATCGTACATTTTGATTGGGGGCTTTGATTGGAGCAGTCGGTCCTAACAGCACAAAGAGGTGACATGACCGGGAGTCTCCCTTCAGACTTCATTTCATTGCAGCAAGTACACAGAGGCCAAAGTGATTACCGGTGACTGGTGATGTTGCCATTCATCATTTTTCTAAGCTTTCCAAACAGGGGAAGAGGTTCACAATGACGAGGTCGGCATGAATAAGCAAACTCCTCTACATTTTAGGAAGTGTTAAATTTGCTTACCTATAAATAATGTTTTGTTTAATCATGTATAGTTAGTCCAAACTGCAACATCATTGTTTATTGTACATATTTGTATCTTTAGAAAAAAGGGGATGTTGTGGGATGACCTTAAGAAGGGACCAACTTAAGAGCTGCAAGTGAAGATATTAGAGGAAGTGATGTCACAATGGACATGGCCAGGGAATTGTGGGTGGAGCCCAACGGAGCAAGACATGTTTAGATCTAGCTTGTGCAGTAACTGTTTATATATATGGATATATGTTCCAGTTAAAGTATAATAAAACCCACATTTACTTCCAATATTACTTGTAGTCCTCTGAGTCATACAATAGATCAAACACCAAAGTAACAAGTAATATTACATATTCTATCCTCAGTTGTTATATTAAAGGTGTATTCATTCCCGTTATTATATTCCAGATGTTTTCTATCCCCAGTTGTTATATTAGAGATGTATTCTGCTCTAGTTGTTATATTCAAGATGTATTCTATCCTCAGTTGTTATATTTGAGGTGTTTTCAGTTCACAGTTGTTATATTAGAGATATATTCAGTCCCCATTTGCTGTTTTACATCTTTTATTATCCTGTAGTGTCTTGGGACATTTTATTATGTTAATGGTGCGAGTTAAATATAAATTGTTGTTGTAATCCCTGAAATTACAAATAATTGGAATTATTCCCAAGTGTATTGTTGCACATTAAACCCAATCAGTGGAGATTCCCTCGGTGTTTGTGTAGATTTCTTATAATTGATGCTTAGTTTCCATTAACAGTGTATCTCTCTGATATTTAAGTAGGTTTATTAGTTTAAATTAGCATTTATTTTTCCTTGATCTGCATCAATAAATATATCTTCAATACTTCAGTAAATTTATTACAATTAGCTGAATGTTTGTTTTGTCTTTCTCTTCATTAGTAAAGATATCTCTGATGTTTGAGTACATTTATTTATGTCATGCTTTTTATTGATATTATCCAGTATCAATTTAAGAGCTTATATTTAAGTTGCTTTAAAACTGTAACATAAACATTCGTTTGGCATTAATATTTGGTGTTACGACCAGGTGAGAAAGGGGTCTTGGGTTCCTTCTCAGCCTTCACCTGGTCTTACGGTAACAGGGTTTAATTTTAAACACACCATTTTTTTAGCTCCCCTTTAGTGAATCCTTGTTCACCACTTTCCAATTATAAGGCAAATAAATCAGCATAAATGGTTTTCTTAGGTTTAAAGTGAAAAGGTTGAAATTTATTAAACTTAAACTCTAATTCAGTTAATGCCTACGGATACACGATGCGCCCACGCTGGCATGCATATGTGATACACACGTGCAGATAGAGACAGAAAAGAGCAGAAGAAAAAATAAAGTGGAAAAGTTTGAGGCAATCTCTGAAGAAGGTTTTTGCTACGTTTCTTCGACCTCACTGTAGAGTCCTTGATTGTAGGTCAATGTTACTTTTTGTAGGGGCTCAGTATTATTCTTCTTCTTAAACCTTGTTTGCTTTAGGAGACTTTTCTCTCTTGGGGTTTATGTGTCTTCAGTGGATTTGGAGTTCTGTGAGAAAGAGATGGGAGCAGACAGGAGAGGCTGTGCTGAGCCAGCCAGGAGAGGTCTTTTCAATCCAGGAGCAAACAGACACTCTGAGTTCAAACTGTCTACACAATTCAGAAAAACCCAGGTTGCTAAGCAGGTTAGTCCTGTGACTAGCTAGTCTGTGGATTGTATCATCTTAGCAGGGCCTGGAATTCACTTCCCTGCCTTCAATGTCTTGTGCTCAAAGTCCATTGTGGCTTAAGTGGACAAGGGGAGAAGCTCTCTTGACCCAATTGATATGTAAATGTATTCCAGCCAAGTGTCTGGCTGCCCTTGTAACAGGCCTTCTCTTCTTCCCAGCAACAATTTGAAATGTAATGTCCATGTGGCAAAATTAATATGCCTCATTCTTGGCAGGTGGGAGCCCAGCATGACACTTTCATAGCCAGCAGAATGAAATGCAATTTGAGAAAAGCACATTTCATTAAAAAGGATCGAGAGAGAAAATATAAGATACAGGGGGAAAATGCACGTCTCTCTCTCTTTTATTCATATTCATTAAAAAATCCTAGAACTTATTACAGCCTGTCTTTACTTTAAAGCAGTGTTGCTTTAAACTGCCCTTTTTTTCTCTGACTATGGGGGAGAATTCTTTGCTTATCTCCCCTTTGTCCTCTGGGACAGTCCTACCTGCAGGTGTATGTGCAGACTCTACTGCACTCCCCTTTGGCATTTTGACTAGGTGAGGCATCACCCTCATGCATTCTCTGCCCCCTAGAGGTCTTTCTTTGTCACTGCCAGTTCCTGTAAATGCTGTTAGCAACTCTGGTGGGTCGCTTCTAGTATCTGCATTTACTTAGGAGAATATGGGGTCTAACTTTTCACATTTTCCAGGGTTGGCTGACTGGACAGTAGGGGTTTTCCCGGATATCTTTTAACCTGCCCTTGTGGTCACTTTTTTTCCCTTCCCTTTCTAACCTTATTACAGCCTTGTGCTGCCTGTCCCCTTTTGTTCTCGACAGTGGTCCCTTACTGTTTACCAGCCCTCTGCTGGAGGGTCCTCCTAAAACCGGTACAGGACTTAGGGGTACAGGTTTCACTGTAGGTTGGGGTTCCCCTCAAACTGGCACATGTGGCTACTCCTGCAGCACTCCACCACATCTTTGTAGAGTTTTGGCCAGTCAAACTACTGTCTTCTGTGGGCTTATGGGTCCTTCTTAATAGTTCCCTCCGGTACCTCTGTGTCACTACTAACTGGTGAACTGTTGTCCCCTCCTTGCTCTCAGGTCTGTGAAATGAACTCCATTTCCTCATCAGTACCTCATTCTTTAAATAGCAGCAATTAGGGACGCCCTCTGCTTCACTTTCAGACTGGGCAGCCTGTGCTAACTCTTGCAATACTGGGGGCTTGCTGAGCTTCAGCTAGGGAAATCCATTTAATTCATTCCCTGGGCCTCCTAACATTCTAAAGAAAGTCTCAGACAGACAGATCTGATCATCTGCCTGCTGTGCTAATTCAGTCTCCTCTGAGGGAGCTGGTTTGATCATGGCCTGATTCACTATACATTCAGGGAAACTGCAGGGGTCCGTCTCCTGCCACTACCCTGTTTCTCTGACCTCCTGCGGTCTTTTTTTCACTACCGGGGGGGGGATAACAACTTCACCCCCGCCAGATAATTACCCGTCCACAGGCAAACTGGGGACAATCCCGATGGTCACCGGTCCCGAAACTTGGTCTTCAGGTGTACCTGGTGTATAGGTACAGGCATACACTGCCCTCCAATGCCATTCACCACCATTCTAGTGTTCACTGCACTTTCTGGGAGAAAGGTCAGGCCTTTTCCCAGTAAAAGGGATCTCGTGGCCCCTGTGTACCTGAGAAATACTATGGGTTTGCTTGCCCCACTCGAGGGGTATGGGCTTACTTTCCCTTCAGACACAAAACCCTGATAGCCTTCAGGAATCCTATTAACTTTTCCTGCACTTGCAGTAGTAAGCTTCATGGGTCTCACTCTTACTGAAGTTGAAGTCACAGCTTGTTCTGCTATGCTTTCCATATGGTTCACTTCTTCACTGAGCGGTGTGCCCTGATTAGCCCTACAGGTTTTCCCTTTAATTTCCAGCAGTCAGCTTTTAAATGCCCTGCTTTATTACAATGGAAGCACACAGGTCTCTGCTCATAGCACCTTCCTTTTTCGCTAGAGGAGGGCCCCTTGTGTCTCCTGCTTTTCTTTCTCTCCCAGGACTGCTTGGGCTCCTATCACCTTCCCACCCTTTGTCCTTTTTGGAATAGTGGGGGTGACTAGGAAAGGTTCTCCCCTGGGAAACTGACATAATTTAAAGCAAACTCATCAGCTAGAACGGCCACTTACCGAGCATCCCGAACCTGCTGCTCCTCTACATGGGTCTTTATGGAGAGTGGAGGGAGTTTTTAAATTCCTCTAACAGATTTGCTTCTCTGAGAGTCTCATGCTGAGCTGTATTTTTAAAGCCCTCATCCACTGGTCAAAAGCCAGCTGCTTACTTTTTTAAAACTCCAGATAAGTTTGCTTGGCTTGCTTCTTGAGGGTTCTAAACTTTTGGCGATCGGCTTCGGGTACTAATTCATATGCCCCGAGGATAGCATTTTTTTATCAGTTCATAATTTGATGAACTCACATCTGATAACAGGGAATAAACCTCATGGGCTTTTCCAGTTAGCTTGTTTTGTAATAAAAGATACCAGGTCTCAGCTGGCCATTTTAGCTGCCTTGACAGTTTCTCAAAGGACACAAAAAATCCTTCTACATCTTCCTCATTGAATTTTGGGATCAGTTGAGCGAGTTTTAACAATTTTGTACCCAGCCCTGAATTACGCTCCTCCATATTGGCCATGCTTTCACTGGGGTTACTCTGTTGCCCCCTAGTTAACTCAAGTCATCTCAGCTCTCTCTCTTCGTATTCTTTCTGGAAGGTTCTTTCTCTCTCTCTCTCTCCTCCCTCTCTCTGTCTTCACTTTCCTTCTGGAAGGCTCTTTCTTTCTCTCTCTCTCTCTCTCTTTCCTCAAATTCATGTTTCCTCTGTTCCAATTGTATCTTTGCTAGCAGTCTGGGTCTACTTCTAACCCTGCTTCTGCTTCTTCAGATTCAAGGGAAAAATGGTTGGCCACTAGCCTTAGGAGTTCAGACTGCCTATTCTTGCCACGTACAGTGATCCCACACTGCTCAGCCATTTTTCTCAACTGCTCCATAGACAGTGCTTTTAACTTATCCCAAGTTACTTCACCCTGGCTTCGAGAGTTACTCGCTTCAGTTGCAGACATGTTAGAATTCAAGCACACACAACCACAAGAAAACATGTATTGAAATCTTGCTCTTTTTGATTGGGAACAATTTGGCTTCCCACTTCCAATTTCTCTCATTTGTCTGTGGGTAAAATCCAGGACTGGAGCACCCAAATTTTGGTTCTGACCCGGTGAGAAAGGGGTCTAGGGTTCCCTCTCAGCCTTCACTTGGTCTTACCGTAACAGGGTTTAATTTTAAACACACCATTTGTTTAGCTTGCTCTTAGTGAATCCTTGTTCACCATTTTCCGATTATAAGTTTAATAGTTTTAAAATAAATAAAATGGAAGAGAGTTGAGTAAAATTTAGAAATTGTGCTTTAGGCAGTACAGGTAAAGGGAAAACTAAAAGATGTAAAGTGATTAAACCAGGAGACAGAAATAAGAAATATGTAAGTAAAACATTAGATCTAAAGAACAGGCCGATGTGTGTGGCCCAAATCAGCATTCTTTATACAAACGCATAGAGTATAGGAATAAATTAAATGAATTGCAGGCCCAAATTTAATGGGAATGACACAGCAGCCATTACTGAGACATGGCTTCAAATTGGTCAGGACTGGGAACTAGATTTAGCAGGTTACATGTTCAACAGGAAAGATGGGGAAATGGTAAAGAAGGAAGAGTAGCCTTAGTGATGAAGGATGAAATCATTTCAATGAAAAGGGAGGGTATAATGAGAGGTAAGCAGGCAATGCAGAGTTTATGGGTGGAATTAAGAAAATTAAAAAGGATTTAAGACTGTTGTGGGAGTTGTGGATAGGCCTACTTGTAGCAGCTGTGAAGTGGTAGTTTGGGAAGGTGGCAACAGAGTGGTATTGTCTCTGAACCAGTGACCCAGGGTATTGCTCTGGGGACATAGGTTCAAACTCCATCATAGCAGAAAATAGAATTTCAATTCAATTAATAAATATGGAATTAAAAGCTAGTCTAATGATGGCCATGAAACCATTGTCGTAAAAACCCATCTGGTTCACTAATGTCCTTTAGGCAAGGAAATCTGCTGTGCTTACCTGGTCTGGCCTACATGTGACTCCAGACCCACAGCAATGCAGCTGACTCTTAAATGTCCTCTTAAATGGCCTAATAAGCCACTCAGTTGTATCAAATCGCTACAAGTCAATAAAAAATGAAACTGGACAGACTACCAGCATCGAACAAGACACTGGAAATGACAACAGCAAACCTAGCCCTGTCGACCCTGCAAAGTCCTCCTTACTAACATCTGGGGGCTTGTGCCAAAGTCAGGAGAGCTGTCCCACAGACCAGTCAAGCAGCAGCCTGACATAGTCATACCTTGCAGACAACGTCCCAGACACTGCCATCACCATCCCCAGGTATGTCCTGTCCCACCAATAGGACAGACCCGGCAGACGCAGCAGTACATTGGTAAAGTGGGGAGGGAGTTGCCCTGGGAATCCTGGACATTGCCTTAAGACCCCATGAAGTCTCATGGCATTAGGTCAAACATGGGCAAGGAAACCTCCAGCTGATTACCACTTACTGTTCTCCCTCAGCTGACGAATCAGTACTCCGCCATGTTGAACACCACTTGGAGGAAACACTGAGGGTGGCAAGGACACAGAATATACTCTGAGTGGGGGACTTCAATGTCAATCACCAATAGTGGCTCAATAGCGCCATTTCTGGCCACTGCACAGTCCTTGTGGAGATGAACTCCCAGCCTCACATGGAGGATACCCTCCGTCATATTCTGTAGCACTACCATTGTGCTAAATGGGAGAGAGTTCAAACAGATCTAGCAATGCAAAACTGGGCATCCATGAGGCGCTGTGGGCCATCAGCAGCAGCAGAATTGTGCTCAACCACAATCGGTAACCTCATGGCCCGGCATATCCCCCACTCTACCATTCCCATCAAGGTGGGGGATCAACCCTAGTTCAATGAAGAGTGCAGGAGGGCATGCCAGGAGCAGCACCAGGCGTATCTCAAAATGAGGTGTCAACCTGGTGAAGCTACAACCAAGAAATACTTATGTGCTAAATAGCATGCGATAGACAGAGCTCAGTAATCCCACAACCAACGGAGTTTATGATGGCGGGAAGGTCATTGAAGAAGCAGCTGAAGATGGTTTCATTTCCCGGCGGAGCAGCAGGAGAAGGTAGCGACTCTTCGGTGGGTGAGTGAAGGCATCAGGAGCTGTGTTTTAAAAGTAAGTACTTACTGTTTTACTTACTGTTTTCCTTGTCTTTGAGTTTCTTTTGGCGCCGGAGGAACCGGAAGCTGGTCGGCAGCGAGGACTCCTGGGTAGGTTTTTTCCTTAAAGGTGCGGAGCTGAGTAAACCCGAGCCAGTACAAATGTAGTGTCTCCCACCCATCCTCCTCCTCTAACCTAATAATAAGACCCTTTTTACCCTCCTCCTCTAACCAAAAAGGACTGAGCAGGTAAGCTATTTACTGTTTTTGTTAATATCTATAGTTGTACTTAACTAAGGGGTAATTGAATAAAAGAAATGGCAGCCAGTGTAGTGTATTGCTCCTCCTGCAGAATGTTCGAGGTGAGGGAAACCTCCGGTGGCCCTGCCGACTTCACCTGCTGGAAGTGCATCCGTCTCCAGCTCCTATCAGACCGTGTTAGGGAATTGGAGCTGGAGCTGGATGAACTGAGGATCATTCGGGAAGCTGAGGGGTTGATAGATAGAAGCTACACGGAGGTCGTTACTCCACAAATCAAAGGCAGCTGGGTAACAGTTAGAGGTGGGAAGAGGTCAGTGCAGGGATCTCCTGTGGTCGTTCCCCTCAACAACAAGTATACAGTTTTAGATACTGTTGGGGGGGACGGCCTATCGGGGGCAGGCTGCAGTGACCGGGCCTCTGGCACGGGGTCCTGCACTGTGGCTCAGAAGGGAAGGAGGGAGAATGGGAGAGCACTAGTCATCGGGGACTCGATGGTGAGGAGTACGGACAGGCGGTTCTGTGGGCGCAGGCGAGACGCACGGATGGTTTGTTGCCTCCCTGGTGCCAGGGTCCGTGATGTTTGTGATCGCGTCTTCAGGATCCTTAAAGGGGAGGGGGAGCAGCCAGAGGTCGTGGTGCACATTGGCACCAACGACGTAGGAAGGAAGGGTGGCACAGATGTTAGAAGTGAGTTTAGGGAGTTAGGCTGGAAGCTGAAAGCTCGGACGGACAGAGTTGTTATCTCTGGTTTGTTGCCGGCGCCACGTGATAGTGAGGCTAGGAATAGGGAGAGAGCACAGCTGAACACGTGGCTGCAGGAATGGTGTAGGAGGGAGGGCTTCCAGTTCTTGGATAATTGGACTGCATTCTGGGGAAGATGGGACCTGTTCAAACAGGACGGGCTGCATCTGAACCAGAGGGGCACCAATATCCTGGGAGGGAGGTTTGCTAGTACTGTTCGGGAGGGTTTAAACTAGTTTGGGAGGGGGATGGGAACCGGACTTGTAATCCAGGGACCAGTGGGTCCACTCAGAAAGACAAAGAGTGTAGTGAGGTATTGGGGAAGGTAGCACTGTCACAGAGGACAGATGGGCACGGAGAAGGGTTAAAGTGCGTATACTTCAACGCAAGAAGCATCAGGAATAAGGTGAGTGAATTGAAGGCGTGGATGGGCACTTGGGACTACGATGTTGTGGCCATCACTGAAACGTGGATAGGTGAGGGGGAGGAATGGTTTTTGGAGGTACCTGGTTATAGATGTTTTCATAAGATTAGGAATGGTGGTAAAAGAGGTGGGGGGGTGGCATTGTTAGTTAGAAATAGTGTAACAACTGCTGAAAGAATTTTCGAGGAGGATCTGCCGACTGAGGCACTGTGGGTTGAGGTCAGGAACAGGAAAGGAGCAGTCACCTTGATGGGAGTTTTCTATAGGCCCCCCAATAGCAGCAGGGAGGTGGAAGAGCAGATTGGGAAACAGATTTTGGAAAGGAGCAGAAGTCACAGGGTAGTAATTATGGGGGATTTCAACTTCCCAAATATTGATTGGCAACTCTTTAGATCGAATAGTTTGGATGGGGTAGTGTTTGTGCAGTATGTCCAGGAAGCTTTTCTGACTCAGTATGTAGACTGCCCGACCAGAGGGGAGGCAATATTGGATTTGGTACTAGGTAATGAACCAGGGCAAGTGATAGAGCTGTTGGTGGGCGAGCACTTTGGAGATAGTGATCACAATTCTGTAGCATTCACTGTGGTAATGGAGAGGGATAGGTATGTGCAACAGGGCAAGGTTTACAATTGGGGGAAGGGTAGATATGATGCTGTCAGGCAGGAACTGAGGAGCATAAGTTGGGAGCATATGCTGGCAGGGAAGGGCACGGTCGAAATGTGGAACTTTTTCAAGGAGCAGATAGTAGGGGCCATTGATAAGCATGTCCCTGTCAGACAGGGAAGGGATGGTCATGTGAGGGAACCGTGGTTGACAAGAGAGGTTGAGAGTCTTGTTAGGAAGAAGAAGGATGCGTATATAAAGTTGAGGAAAAAGGGCACAGGCATAGCTCTGGAGGGATACAAGATGGCCAGGAAGGATCTGAAGAAAGGGATTAGGAGAGCTAAGAGAGGGCATGAAAAATGCTTGGCGGGTAGGATAAAAGAAAACCCCAAGGCCTTTTACGCGTATGTCAGAAATATGAGGATGACTAGGGGGACCGTAGGTCCGGTCAAGGACAATAGCGGGAGACTGTGTGTTGAGCCGGAAGAGATAAGTGAGGTTTTGAATGAGTACTTCTCTTCGGTATTTACGAATGAGAAGGGGTGTATTACTGAAGAGGACGGTGGGAAGCAGACTGGTAAGCTCGAGGAAGTGCTCGTTAGGAGGGAAGATGTGTTGGGGTTTTTGAATAACTTGAAGATAGACAAGTCTCCCGGGCCTGACGGGGTATATCCAAGGATGTTATGGGAAGCAAGGGATGAAATTGCAGAGCCGCTGGCAATGATCTTTTCATCTTCTCTGCTGACAGGGGTGGTACCAGGTGATTGGAGGGTGGCAAATGTTGTGCCCCTGTTCAAGAAAGGGAATAGGAACAACCCTGGGAATTACAGGCCAGTTAGTCTTACTTCGGTGGTAGGCAAGTTGATGGAAAAGGTGCTGAGGGATAGGATTTCTGAGCATCTGGAAAGACACTGCTTGATTCGGGACAGTCAGCACGGTTTTGTGAGGGGTAGGTCTTGCCTCACAAGCCTGATTGAATTCTTTGAGCAGGTGACCAAGCAAGTGGATGAGGGTAAACCAGTGGATGTGGTGTACATGGATTTTAGTAAGGCATTTGATAAGGTCCCCCATGGTAGACTTATGGAGAAAGTCAGGAGGCATGGGATAGTGGGGAATGTGGCCAGTTGGATTAAGAATTGGCTAACTGATAGAAGGCAGAGAGTGGTCTTAGATGGTAAATACTCAGCCTGGAGCCCAGTTACCAGTGGCGTGCCGCAGGGATCAGTTCTGGGTCCTCTCCTGTTTGTGATTTTTATTAACGACTTGGATGAGGAAGTCGAAGGGTGGGTCAGTAAATTTGCAGATGATACAAAGGTTGGTGGAGTTGTGGATACCGAGGAGGGCTATTGTCGTCTGCAAAGGGACTTGGATAGGTTGCAGTGCTGGGCTGAAAAGTGGCAGATGGAGTTTAACCCTGAAAAGTGTGAGGTCGTCCATTTTGGAAGGACAAACATGAATGCAAAATACTGGGTTAACGGTAGGGTTCTTGGGCATGTGGAGGAGCAGAGAGACCTTGGGGTCTATGTGCATAGATCATTGAAAGTTGCAACTCAAGTGGATAGGGCTGTGAAGAAGGCATATGGGGTGTTAGCGTTCATTAGCAGAGGGATTGAATTTAAGAGCCGTGAGGTGATGATGCAGCTGTACAGGACCTTGGTAAGGCCTCATTTGGAGTACTGTGTGCAGTTCTGGTCGCCTCATTTTAGGAAGGATGTGGAAGCCTTGGAGAGGGTGCAGAGGAGATTTACCAGGATGTTGCCTGGAATGGAGAATAAGTCTTACGAGGAAAGGCTGAACATTCTAGGCCTCTTCTCATTAGAACGGAGAAGGATGAGGGGTGACATGATAGAGGTTTATAAGATGATCAGGGGAATAGATAGGGTAGACAGTCAGAAACTTTTTCCCCGGGTGGAGCAAAGCGTTACAAGGGGTCATAAATTTAAGGTGAAGGGTGGGAGATATAAGGGGGATGTCAGGGGAAGGTTCTTTACCCAGAGAGTGGTCGAGGCATGGAATGCCTTGCCCGGGGAAGTTGTTGAGTCAGAAACTTTAGGGACTTTCAAAAGGCTTTTGGATAGGTATATGGATAA